>NC_056726.1:855148231-855273231 GCF_019279795.1 Protopterus annectens | reverse complement strand
TTTTATGACTTTGCATCTCTCTGTATGTAAGACACAGTAATCACTGGGTGTAGCAATTTCAATGATCAATATTACTTTTGTCTTCTTTTCATGGGCCACTATGTCTGTTTTTTTTTTTGCATCTATTTTTTGATCTGTTGGTAATGGATGATCCCATGTGATATAAACGTCATCATTTTCTATGATGCTTTGTGGCTCATGTTTCAAGTGTTTTTCAGCTACTTCAATATTATAGTGTTTGCACAATCCCCAGTGGAAAAGTCTTGACACATTTTAAGCCTTTAAGTATACAGTCCTTCTGCCATTAGTATGTCACAACCAGCAACAAGATGTGCGACTGTTTCAAATTCTGTTTTACAAAACCTATATTTGCCTGTTTCTCCCACATGTTCAATGGACTTTGTAAACCAATGTGCACATAGTCCACTATCTTGGGCTGCCAATATTAACCTTTCATCTTTTGGTTTAAATTCACCTCTCCTTAACCATTTATGCATTTGATCCTAGTCAACATGAGGTTGTTCCAAGAGTTTTCTATACTTGCAACTATATTTATTTATTTTCCACATGTCTTGCCTTCTCATCTGACCCTTCACCTTATTTCACACCTCTCAACCTCTTAGACCAAGAAATCTAGACAAAGCCATAAATAAAAGTGGGACAAAGGCCCAAAAATAGGGAAAATATTTAAATATAATTTATTATATTACAAACTTAGAAGACTGACAGAATAAAAGGTTTTCTATTAGCATGAATTTTCTCTAGGGTATGAAGTCTGAAATTCAAATGTCTGTCATTAATTTCTAACGTCAGTCTTTAATGATTCACCACTAATTTGACAGAAAAAACACAATTTTATGAAAAATGGACCAAACACATCAGGCAAAAATGTGGACATTCTGTGAAAATCCGTACAGTTGAGATGCATGCCTTATATTCTTTCTTTTGTTTGTTGGCACATTCAGTTGCTGCCTGATTTTTATCTACTTCTGGTTTGATTTTCATTCCTGCTTGTTGCCAATATGCTTCTGCTAGATTAAGCAGGGAACTCGTTTTAGACTTATTCTCCTCATTTTTCAAAACTTTCACTATGTTTGGGTCTTGTGAGGTCAGCAGATGTGTATGCAGTTCCATGACTGCAGATCCATACATGTAATCAATTTCAAGGAGGCCCATACCTCCTACAAAATGGGGAATATATAATCTTGGTATGCACTGATTTTTATACATCCTTTTATGATTATGAAGCATCCTTCTTGTTTTCCTGTCCAACCTATCCAACAGCTTTTGGGACCAGTTAATCACTCCAAAACTGTAAGTTAAGACAGGAAGAGCAAATTGGTTTATAGCTTGAACTTTGTTCCTACATGTCAATGCTGTTTTCACTATTAATTTAAGTCTTCTAAAATATTCCTTACTAAGTTTTATTCACATTTGTTCATGTTTTATTGTTGATCTTTCATCAGTTACCAAATATTTATACACTCCCTCTTCCTCAGGTTCTTTTATATCAGATTTCTGTTCCAAACTGATGTTTGATTGGTGTTACAGCTTTCCTGCATGAAAGGTTGCTTTTGCACATTTATCAAGACCAAATGACATTCTTATATCATTTAAAAAAGTTTTGACCACTTGCAGTTGTGCTTTCAGTTCATTATCTGATGAAGTATTCAGTTTTAAATCATCCACAAAAAGAAAATGAGAAGTCTTTACACTTTGTTGTTTTCTGGGAGCCAAATTGTAACCATGGCCTAATCTGTTAAGTAGACAACTTAATGGGTTAAGAGCAAGACAAAAGAGAAGCAGTGACACAGAGTCACCCTGGAATGTCCCCCTTTGAATTGTTATCCCTGGAATAATAATTTGTCTTTTATCATGGTTTAACTGTAAAGTGATTTGCCACTATTACATGGTCACTGTAATGTAATTGATCATTGTAGGGTGTTTCTTATGCATTTTTAAGCATGCTTTTATCCATGAATGTGGGATACTGTCAGATGCTTTTTATTGTGGATTCTTCCCCTTTTTATGGTTTTCCTTTATGACTTTATTTAACAACAAATAATGCTTTGTTCCATATGACTTTCTTTTACTACCCTTTTGTTCTATTCCCATGATTGAGTTTTCTTCTAAATGACTATAAACTCTGTTGGCATCAGTTCCAGTGTGGAGTTTATATGTTATGGGAAGGCAATTTCTTGGTCTATAGTTTTTATGATAAGTTGCAGGTTCACTCAATTAGGAATATTGTATTTCCTATTGTTAAGCAGACGGTGTCTGTTCAGGGTGCACATATAAATACTTCTTAATCATGGCTAAATCTTTACATAAAGATAGCAATACTTTTAGCAAGAAGTTAGGTACTACATTTTGGCCTGGGGTTTTCCAACTAGGAGCTTTTCTTACCTTTGTTATAATCTCTCCGGTTGTTACTACATCCCCTTTATCCTGTACATTTGAACTTCTTATTCTTTCTTTTACTTCTTCTATCCATTTAGCATCTTTGTTCCACAGGATATTCACAGATATTTCCCAAAATGTATCTATGTCTTCTTTTTTTGGTGATGTTTTAATTCCTTTTGCCTTGTTTCCCAATTCTCTATAAAACTTTTTGGGTCATCAATAAATTGCTTATTTTGTAGTTTTCCTTTATATTAATCTGCATATCTTCTATTTTTTTCTGCCTGTGTTATTTTTATTTTATTATTTGCAATAATGCACAATAGATCCTGATCAGGTCTGATACTGCACAATGCTTTTACCATGTCTATTTTTCTGAGTATTTTTGTTGATCTGTTCCCTCTTCTATACTCTTCTAACAGTGGCATTCACTTTCTCCCCTTCCTTTCCCTTATTACCCTGTATTTTGTGGTAAGACTTTATCTGTTATTAATTTGGCTGCATAGTAATGTATCCTATTTACTTCTGTTAATTCACATACATCTCTATGGACAGTTCTAATTACTGTGTCCATTTGTTTTATCAGAAGTCTAACTTTTGGGGGTTTATTGACTTTCTGTAATCTATTTCTTTCATTGATCTTAATATTTCAGTACATTTTTATCAAATCAAGTAACTCTTCTCTTAGATAATTTTCTTCTAAACTCAGGGCACATTCTTTGTTCTCAATTTCCTGTGGGCATTCTATAAAAACTTCAAGAGCATCTTCTTGTGCCACATTCCCTTCCGTTTATTCTTGTGCCATCCATTATTCTTTCATATGGGAACTCACTTGGCTATGACTCCACAACATTGACTGCATCAGAGTTACCATAGTTTCCAGTTCCTTCTCTTGCTGTCCAACTCCATCTAAATATTTGTACTGGTTTCCTATGGAAGGCTTCAAAGTATCTTCATATGGCAACTGATCAGATACTTCCTACTCCACTGGACTCGCCTTGATTTGGGGATCCATTGTTTTAGCCTTCTGTCATTTTATCTGAGTTAGATTTTCTACACTAAATCCTTCACTGCACAGGTAATCCATGACCTCAGTTTCTATTTCTTTAACTTCTCCAGTATTAATTCATTACATCAAAGTGATGCCTCAGGTCCATCTGCAGTTAACTCCTACTGATGCCTATAGGCATCAAATATTGCTTGTTCATTTTTGCATCAATAATTGCAAAAAAAGTACTTCCACGGTGGTGCAGTGGTAGCATTGTTGCCTCACAGCAAGAGGTTCTCCCGTTCGATTCTCAGCTTGGGTTGAGAGTGCCTTCTGTGTGGAGTCTGCATGTTTTCCCTGCGGTCGAGTGGGCGTTCAAAAGCCATGCTTTGAATGGGTATGCCTTTGTTGAAGGTTGGGCATCAGGCTGGCAACTCGACACCTTAAAAACCAACTGCTAATCATTAGTGGACTGGAGTTCCGCTGTGGTGACCCCTAACCGGGAACAGCCGAAAGATAAACAACAACAACAATTGCAAAACCATGCTATGTATAAGGTTTTAAAAGATTTCATCTTAAAGGTTCCACAATAGAAAATTCAACTGCATTAATATATGACCTCTGTCTAGTACAGGTAAATAGATGTTAACTTTTGTTTTTATGATATTAATTTATATAGATATAATCTTCACATTTTTCTAAATATCTCAACAACCAAGTAACACAGACAGAGGTCCTTAGCCTCATATGAAAGCTCTCAGTTAGATGACTAAAATGCTGCTGACTGTAGTCTGTAAATTGAGTGGTTGCTGAGATATTGTAAGTTGTTTACAAAATATTACAAATTTAATAGTTACTGGGCCGAATTCACGATGGCTTGCACGGAGTCTAAGAGTAGAGTAACACTCCATGCAGCCATCATGTCCGATGAGCGATCCACGAACAGCCTGTAGGGGCGTGTAAGAGAGCTCCTAAAACGGCTCTTACACGGACAGGGTTTGGATATGCAAATTGCCTCACTTGCAGCCGAAAGACATGCAAATGAGGTAAATTTGCGATCCAGGAAGCACAAACCTGTCCGTGTAGGAGCCGTGTTAGCTGCAGAAATGTACTCAGTTGACAACTGAGTACCGTTCTGCAAATAGCACAATGGAGCCTTGTCAGCTCCAAATAAAGGTTGCATATGTTGCTGGAAGCATGCCAATGGCCAAATATGTGGCCACTGGCAACGCACCCACATGCAAAATTAAAATAAAAATGTTTATTTTTTTTTGGCGATTGCCGATGTTTAAACGTAGCGCAGCACCACGCAAATGGGCTGCGCTGCAAAAAAACAGAAAAATAAAAATTTAAACCATCAATTTACAATGTAAGGGAATAGCAGGCTAAAAGCAACATGGCAACCGAGTAGGGGTTGCTAAGGGGGGAAGCTCAGTGTAAGACATGTAACTAAGCATTAGTAGGCAATCCTATGTAAATGAGTGTTAGGATACTGAATCGCACTTTTACATAGCAAATGAGCACATTCTCTGGAGTGTAGGAGTAGGATAAGGGGAGTAACAGAGTAGGAGATAGGTGACATCACAGGGGGGTATGTATGAAAGAAGTGAAGCTCATTGGAGCAGAGTGGCATGTGAAAGCTGCCAGTTAGACATCATGGAAAGAGGTGTGTCAACAGGTAGACAAGGGAAAGCCAAGAAATGGAAGGTGTACACTGTGGATAACACCAAAGTTTCTTGCTGAGCGTGCATCCGCGTGTGCGTGCTAGGAAGCCCGAGTAAGATGGAGTGCGCGCGTATAAACGTAAGTGCGCACATTTAAGCCGGAGTAAGCATGTAGAAGCCTATTTAAAGACCTGTACGCGCGTTTGTGCTGGTGTGCCCGAGTTTTAACCTGAATAAGCAAGTTGTAGTCCATCTAAGCATGTGTGCGTGCATGTTAGCTGCTGTGCACGTGTTTGCCTTTGTATGCGCGTCTCTCCCCCCTGAGGAAACAGACAGGAAAAAGGAAGCACAACAAATTGTAAGAAGCTACCAGGGAATACTAGCAGAGCTAGCAGGTGAAAACAATCAGAATCAGGCAATTACACAGGCAGAACAGTAGCCCAGCCCAGCACTGAAAACTCTGCAAACAACAGTGCAGTATGTTTCTCTCAAGAGACACTGCAACACTGGAGTAAGCTACTAGAAGTGAAAACTGAAAAAGCTTCACTCAGACAAAAAATGCTAGGGGCTGTCATAGCTGTTATAAGGTGACATATGCAACATGCTGAGGGTGGTGACAATGCAAATGCTGACAGACAACCCACAGTGAGGAGACGGAGAAGAGTGTACAGGCCCAGGGTCACCTACCAGGGGTTACATGAGCTGGAGATAGTGGAGCGCTATAGAGTGGACAGAGACCTCCTGCAGCAAATTGTTGAGCTGTGCAGGCTACGCCTCACACACAGAATCAACAGAGGGGAACCCATCCCAGTGGAAACCAAGGTATGTGTTGGCCTAAGAATACTAGCAACAGGTACCTTCCAGAGACCATCTGGTGATATGATGGGGATATCACAGTCATCAGCATCCAGGGTACTGCACCAGTTCCTGGATGCCATGTCAGCACATGTCGGTGATCATGTATATTTCCCCAATTCCCGTGAGGTATTGGCCAGCAATATGCGTCTCTTCCAGCAAATAGCGGAATACCCTGAGGTAGTGGGTGGAATAGACTGCATGCATATATGCATTAAAGCACCAGCCGGTGAGTGGGGTAGGGCCTACATTAACCGCAAGGGCTTCCCCTCCATCAACTGACAGGTTTTGTGTGATGCCCAGGGCATAATAATGAATGTGTGTGCTGGCTGCTCTGGAAGCTACCATGATTCCCATATCTGGCATCTGATGCAGCTGTACCAGACATTTGCCAATGGGGACATCCCACATGGTCACCTACTGGGGGATGCTGGCTATGCACTGGAGCCGTGGCTGATGAAACCCATCAGAAACGCACACACACCTGAACAGGAACGCCATAATGAGGCACACGCACAAACACGTAATGTAATAGAGCGTGTGTTTGGGCTGCTCAAGTCATGGTTCCAGTGCCTGGACACATCTGGTGGAGCCTTGCAGTACTCACCAACTACATGTACTCAAATTGTCATGGTATGTGCTATGCTACATAATATGATTCTGCGAAAACAGCTGCAGCAGGACCAGCATAGGCCCAGCCCAAACAGCCCCCCACCATTGCCAAGGCCATCACAGGCAGAGCGTGACTCGGAAGAGGAACAACCTGAGCCTGCCCCAGTAGGCAGAAGGAGGTGTGCCCGGTATGCCTTGGCCTTGGCAAAGAGGCAACGCATAGCATATACACTGGCTCAGTAGGAACCCTAGAAATGATACCTCTCTCTGACTCACACATATAGTAAAAGGGATGCTTAAGTTGACACAACCTGCTTTTAAACATGTACAGGGAGTGTAGTATGTGCATCCAACATAGGCAGCCCTGCAGCACCACCTGAGGCATGATTGCCATGTGTTAAGCAATGTAACACTATGTAGTTATGCAAACTTGATGACCCTGAGTGACATCCTACCCTCACCAAGCATGATGCCACAATATTAAGACAAGATGATTAATTACAACAACTGGCTTAAGTATTTTTGTTAGTCAAAGGGGATCCAATGCCTGTCAGCCTGGGATGACATGCTGAGCAAGACACGATGCTCCACTAGGGATGGCTTGCACCTATCACCCCTGGCCGTTTGGATACTGGCAAAGGCTGTTGTCACCCCCATAGTGCCTTGAATAGGTAAGGCTCAAAACACAAACCCACCTCCATAGGTATCACAAGGGATACGAAACTAGAAGTAATGCTACCCAATGCCAGAAGTCTAAACTGCAAGATGCATGCAGTCCAAACTCTCCTCAGCATGAAGAATGTTGATATCTGTGCAGTAACAGAAACCTGGTTCAAGGCACCCAAGAGCACCCTAGCACTACCAGGTTACACCTCATACCATGCTTTACAGCCCCAAAACATGGAACAAACTACAAAAGGAGGGTGAGTATCAATAATTGTCAAGGATACCCACACCCCCAGGTTGGTGCCACAGCATGAAGCAGCACAGACTATCCACGTGCAAGTAACAGTGGCTAAAACTGCCTCCCAGTTCGTAGCCTGCTACAGACCACCCTCCTAAATCCAGGAACCCCACTTGGCATACTTGAAAACACATGAAAATATGAAGGTCTCTCCAAACAACATTATATTGGGTGACTGCAACTACCCAAACATAGACTGGGAGCATTATTCTAGCTCCAACACCCTAGGCCAAAGGTTCCTAGAATTCATAAACCGAAATGCTATAGAACAACTTGTCACCACTCCCACAAGAGGGGTAAACATACTGGACCTGATAATCACCAACATGGGGACTCTATGGCCAAGACGAGAAGTGTATCCCTCACTGGTAAGATCAGACCATAGAGTAATCTCACTGGATATTCACATCCTGACCCCAGTCCCTGGCCAGAAAACCACAGTGAAAAACATGTGTAAAGCAAATTATGCACTCCTCCAAACTGAGGTGGAATCCATTAAAGCCCTTGTGCCTGTGGAAAATATGGCCCAGACCTCAGAACCCTTTATAAATGCATTCTATGAACACCTTCAGGAATGCATGGATTATGCAATCCCAAATAAAACCAAGACCCAATCCTCCAAAGGCAGGCATCCTGTCTGCTGGACCCCAGCCATTAACAAACCATGCAAGAGAAGGAGGAAGCTACTACATGATAGAGCAAAACCCAAAAAGGGAAGGCATCACTGATCAGTATTATGACAAAAAACTATGGCCACATATAAAATCCTCTAAGGCCAGCTACGAGATAAAAATCGTACAGGACACTAAGGATAATCACAAGGCTTTCTTTACTGATGGTATGAACCTGGGTGGGAATTCCCAGATATGTTCAGAATTAGTCCAGAATGACAAACAATACACCAAACCCACAGACATTGCCAACATCCAACCTGACAGGTTCAGTGCAAACCCCCCCCCCCCCCACCAAAAGGCCAAATATCTATCGCAGCAGAGTGCTGGCCCCCTGACATCGCAGATGCTCAGGTAACAGCCAGCATCTCCAAAGCAAAACACACAGCATGAATGGGACCAGATGGTGTCCCAGGCTGCACCCAACATGACATCCAAGAAGAATTGAACACCAAATAAAACTACTGCTCAATCTCAGCCTTACCACAGGATATGTACCCAAAGAGCAGTGTACAGCAACAGTGGTCCCTCTCCACAAAGGTGGTGCCTGAATGGATACTGCAAACTATAACCCCAGAATTCTGACTAGCTTGGTCTGCAAAGCTATGGAAAGGATCATCATGGACCTCAGAAATAAAGATATTGGGGACCTACAGACACTGGACCCTACCCAGTGTGGCTTTCTAAAGGGTGGATCCTGCCCCTTAAACCTGGTTGAGTCATTTGAAACAGTCACCAAGGCCATTGATGAGGGGAAGGTGGTCCAAACAGCCTACCTGGACCTTGCAAAAGCCTTCCATACAATACCCCACTTGGTCATTATAGATAAGCTCTCCAGCTTAAATATAAACCCCTATGTCACTAAATGGGTTGCAAACTGGCTCAAGGACAGAACTGACATGGTCAGAAATGCTGGAGCCATGTCAGAGTCCAAACCAGCTACAACTGGCATCCCACAAGGCTCGGTCCTGGGACCCCCCTTGTTTGGTATATATTTCTCAGAGGTACAGGCCAACATGGAAGGACTGTGTCTGAGCACGTTTGCAGATGACTACAAACTGGGCACCATATCTGACCCTCCAGCTGACACAAGCATCCTACAAAAGGGCCTCATAGAAACAGACAACTGGTGCCACAGCCATGTCCTCAAGCTAAACGCAAAAAAGTGTATAGTCATCCCCTTTGGAAAAACAGTAAGTGCCCACCAATTACCACATAGGTGGTAACCCATTAAGTACAGAAGAAGTAATAAGAGACCTGGGGACACAAGTTGATAGAAATCTCGTATTAGACAACCATGTGGCCATAGTGGTTATAAAAACATTTCATATACCCACCTAACCATGAAGGTATTCACATCTAGATCAGGAGAGATTATCGTGCCTCTTCAGTCATCCTTCATCAGGCTCACAATTGAGTACAATGCCCCTTGTGATATGTACCTTAGCAGATACCTCCAGCAACTGGAAAGACCCCAAAAGTACCTCACCAGGAGGATCAAAGGGCTCTAACAGATGCCATGTGCTGCCTGATTAAACAAACTGCAGCTCCACACAGTGGCATACTGCCTGCCCAGAGGTGATCTGTGCCTGATGTATAAAGCCATGTCCAACCTGGAATCAATGCACATGCTGCACCTTGTAAAATCTGAATCCCATTGAGCTATGCACATGAGAGACCTGAACCTCAGCACTGAAATAAATAGGACATGCTGTAGTGATTGATCCATAACCCAGAAGCTCCCTCCACTCTTGAGTAAATTCACAGTCCAGGTTAGCCAGAGAGTCCCTCATTGACTCTCTTCAAGAGGAATCTTGATGAGTGGATGGGAGACTGTAGGTTTACCCTGGGTATCACTTTTATGTCACAGTTAGACAGAGGCACAGTATACTAACCTTGAAAAATGTCATGGCAAACTCCAGTTAAAATGTGTGTTGAAGAACAAACACACTCTGAGTAGGATTACAAATGCCCTAGGGCACATAGCCTAGTGTTTGTCAATGTCCACCCAAGTTGCAGAATACACTAGTAATGTTGGACAAGCCTGGTTTAAGTAGGCCATAGCTGAACAAAATGCAACATGGTCATACCTTAGTCTGGTGTGCTCAGTATGAATATTGAAAGCAGTAATGGGACTCAAACCCAGGATACTGTGCACTAGAGTGAAAGGACTGAACCACTACACTATGACAATATTACAGTGTTAGGTCAGTATGAAAGAATGTTGACAAGTGTATGCAAACTGTCCCATGGAAACCCTGCAGGCACAGCATAATCCCTGTTGGGTTCAGACACAAAGCAGTTCGGCAGTAAGAACACAACATGACTTCCAACACACACACTATAAATGTCAAATATTGTTCAAGTTCACACACAACCACAAATGTAGTGGACCTCAGATCTCAACATATGGAAAGGTCACACTGGGCATGCTCACACACTTTGACAAATGAGCGATATGTCAGGCAACAAACCATGGAAAGCCTGAACTGGGCATGCTCACACACTTAGGCCATGTCTCAGTATAGCAGTCGGCCACACATATCTGGCATTTGTATGTGTTAAGCCAGGAACTTCCCACAATACAGCAATCTGCCCAGTGCACACAGTTAAATGACAACAGAGACATAAGTAATATACTGGAACCCTATCATGATCAAACATCTTCCACAGATACACAAGTTGTTCATAGAAACAGGGAAAGCTATGGCAATAAAGACCTGCAAACAGATTATCAGCAACAAATATTGTGCATCCCAAACATAAACATATGGGTGCAGAGGTCGATACTAGGCTGTTTGCCCTAGGGTATACATAAGCCTAGCCAGAGTGTATTTGGCGTCTGCCTCCCCAGTACAGTAGCCTACTGTGCCTCTGTAAAGTAGGTCACAGAAGGCACCGTTTAAGGCTAGTTTTCTGTGCCTCCATCAAACAGGGGCACAGTTGAGATCCCAGGGGTTGAATTTGCAATGTCACATCCATGTGGCTGGAGTTTGCTGGAAAAGGGTTGACGAGGGGCTATGTCTAACATTAATTGGGATTCAATTCCAGACTGAGGGGAGCCTTATCTGTAGTGTCTGGGCAATTTTACTGTCAAAACTTGCAAGTGATGATTTTGAGGGATTGAAGTGTCTTGCCAATACTGTTCAGAGATATCCTCCCTCTGTGGGATATTGCTCTGTTATGTATTAGCTCCCTCCTTCTTTTGTACAGCTTATATATGGCTGGTGTCAACCAGACAGGTCTCCTGTTGTGGAGGAGTCTTGGTTTTATTTGGGATAGCATGATCAATGAAAACCTGCAGGTGCTCATAGAATGCATTTGTAAAGGATTCTGCAGATTGGGCTGTATAATCCTCCAGCACAGGGCCTTTGAAGTATTCCACATCAGTCTTCACAAGTGCAAAGTCTGCTTTTGAGAAATACTTTATTAGCAGTGATTTCCTTGGCTGGGGGTGAGGATGGGATATGGACGTCCAGGGAAAGTTGGTTATGGTCAGATCTTAACAATGGTGGTCTACCTCTGGTGTGGAACATAGAGTCCCCATGTTGGTGATGATCAGGTCCAATATGTATTCCCCCTTGTGGCTGTGGTGACTGGTTCTGCCATAGCACATGGATTCACAAATTGTAGTGGCTGTAGGGTGATGTTGTTGAGGCCTGAGTAGTTCCCCCAGTCAATATTCCTGTACCTGAAGTTAACCACTGTAATGGCGTATGTGAACACCTTCATATCCTACACTGTTCCCAGGGAAGCCAAGTGTGGTTCCTGGATATGGGAGGGGGTGGTCTGAACTACACACCAAACCAAAAGGCAGTTTTGCACAATGGTAGTTGTATATGTATGGCCTGTCATGCTTAGTGCAGTGGTAACAACCCAGAGGTGTGTGTATCTGTGATGTATATGGATACACCCCCTGGTTGTGTTGTGTGTTACAAGTCCTGTGTTCACGAAGCATGGTATAAAACATAACCAGGCAGTGCTGATGTGCATATGTGACCCTGAACTAGGCGTCAGTTAATGCATATATATTGTTATCCCCCATACTGAGGGATAGTAATAGATGTACATACCTCTTTGTAAAAACTGATGTCAGCACCATATATATACTGCAGGAGAAGAAAAGCCACACAGTAATGTGAATAGTGTGCTCTGCTAATGTGTCTCTCTCAAATGTCATAACATAGTTAGGTAGGGGTTTGAATCCTGCAAATGCTCAGTGTGTGTGTGTGTGTGTGTGTGTGTGTGTGTGTGTGTGTGTGTGTGTGTGTGTGTGTGTGTGTGTGTGTGTGTGTGTGTGTGTGCAATTCTCTTTGAAAGAAAAGTCCCTTTTGACAACTGGAATAACACACTACATGATGTACATTCCTCTTTGTAAAGACTGATGATGTCAGCACCCTATAAGTACAGCAGGAGAAGAGAAACCACCCAGTAATGTGAATAGTGCACTGTGCTAATGCGTCTCTCTCAAGTGTCATAACATACTTAGGTAGGGGTTTGAATCCTACAAGAGCCGTGTGTGTGTGTTTGTCACACAGTTTGTCAATGTGTGGTGGGTTTTCTTTTATTATTGTATGACATATAATTATAACAGTAATTTCAATGCACACATCAGGTATGTGTGTGCCACATACAGATATATACTTGTGACCTTCAATAGTTCCTATGTGTGAAGCCTGCCTCATATGAATACAGTTGTTACCTTTGCCAGCATGTGCTGCAGATTCCCAGACCGTACGCCATACATGTATGTTGATGATAATGCAGGCTACTGCAGTGATCTGTGTCCTAGGCCAACTGGGTGACACACAGTCAAGAAAGCTGTGATATATTAATGTGGGTGAGGGTTCATATCTGGAGTATATGTCACACATGTTATAACACAGCAAAGTCTGTGAGTAATGGACATCCAGTGTAGGTGTATGGCAACTGTTGCTGATATGCATAAAGACACCTTCTCGCTTAGGCGATACACCAAGGGACTGCACAATACCTTTGGAAATGTGAATATAACAGGATAGACAAGAAAACACTTGTCCATATGTACACACCATTACCCGTTCTACATGAATGGTGCTGCCACCTACATGGTACTATTGGAATACTATGTTAAGTACATGCTGATGACAAAGTTACAGTTGTGTTACAGTAATAGAGCATGGCTTGGACAACAGGTATCTGTCTTTATGATACCCTTGTGGTGGTCATGTGTGTCATGTGCAGAATGCATTGTAGGCCACTGTATGCATTTTCAGTCATGGATGAACATATCCCTAGTGTGTTGGCATGTACGTGAGACTGCTATATGGCAAACAGTATTCTTCCCAGGGATGTGTGGGGCTCAGTAAGAATGGCTACATGGTATAGTGTAGTACTGCAGGGATATCACTGACACTGGGTTTCCTACATCTGTGTATCAGTTGAGGATACATCATGTAATAGGTTCATAGGTTCATACTAGGCTATCTGCCCTAGGGCAGTTATAAGCCTAGCCAGACTGTGTTTGGCTTTCGCCACCCATTTTAAGTGAATTTTGCTATGGCCTTTTTCCAGGTTAGTATACTCTGCCTCTGTGTAACAGTGACACAGAAGTGAGACGTTTGTACTGAACCTGTCAGCAATGATGTTGGCAATGTATGTGGCTTACGTGGTTTCTTTGTCATTTAGGACTACTTCTGAGCATATCTGGGAATTCCCACCCAGATTCCTAACATAACTAAAGAAAGCCTTGTGATTATCCTTAGTGTCTTGTGCAATTATTCTCTTGAAGCTGGCCTTAGACGATTTTATGAGTGCCCGTATTTTGTTCCAAATACTGATCAGAGTTGCCTTCCCTTTGTGGGATATTGCTTGATCATGTAGTAGCTACCTCCTTCTATTGTTTTCTGCTATGTGGCTGGGGTCCACCAGAAAGAACACCTGTCTTTGGAGGATTGGGTCTTGGTTATATTTGGAATTGCATGATCTGTGCATTCCTGAAGGTGTTCATAGAATGCGTTTATAAAAGATTCAGCAGTGTGGGCTGTATTTTCCACAGGCCCGGGGGATTTGAAGGATTCCACCTCTGTATCGGTTTTGAGGTGTGTGGAATTTGCTTTAGACAACTTTTTCACTGTGGTTTTCTGGGCAGGGGCTGGGGTTGGTATGTGAATATACAGTGAGATTACTCTATGGTCTGGTCTTACCAGTGAGGGATACACTTCTGGTCTGGAGCATAGAGTCCCCATGTTGGTGATGATCAGGTGCAGTATGTTTTCCCCTCTTGTGGGAGTGGTAAGAAGTTGTTCCATAGCATTTGAGTTTATGAATTCTAGGAACCTTTGGCGTAGGGTGTTGGAGCTACAGTAATGCTCCCAGTCTATGTGTGGGTAGATGAAGTTGCCCAATATAATGTTGTTTGGAGAGACCTTCATATAATCATGTGTTCTTAAGTAGGCCAAGTGGGGTTCCTGGGTTTAGGAGGGTGGTCTGTAGCAGGCTATGAACTAGAAGGCAGTTTTACTCACTGTTAGTTGCACGTGGATAGTCTGTGATGCTTTATGCTGTGGCACCAACCTGGGGGTGCGGGTATCCTTGACAATTATTGATACTCACCCCCTTTCATAGTTAGTTCCATGTTTTGGGGCTGTAAAGCATGGTATGAGGTGTAACTTGGTAGTGCTAGGGTGCTCTTGGGAGCCTTGAACCAGGTTTCTGTTACTGCACAGATATCAACATTCTCCATGCTGAGTAGAGTTTGGACTGCATGCGTCTTGCGGTTTAGATGTCTGGCATTGAGTATCATTACTTCTAGTTTCTTATCCCTTGTGATACCTATGTAGGTGGGTTTGTGTTTTGAGCCTTACCACCAGAATGCAAACCATTGACATTGGTAAACCGTATGACCCACAGCATACTGTCAAACCATGTCATACATACATGTGACCCCAGGTGAGACATATGTGTAGTACAACACAAAGTGGCCACCAATATGAACTACAATGTATGACTACTGTGTCACATGGTGCATGTCACCCTTGCATGTGTGCACTATGCATCTACATGCAGAGAATGCAACTCCACCTTGTTCACAAATGTACATCTGCAACTGTGTGCTGCAAACATCACACATGTACTGTCCAGTCCACAACACATGCAGGCACAGGTACACACAACTGCCATGTGGCACATGTGCAGACATTACACTTTTGGAATTAACACTGGTGTATAAAAAACTACAATGACAATCATAGTGTTAATGCATCAGGCATGCTGGGATATACCCACAATGATATCATTACACTGTACTGTTAACAACATGATAATATTACTACAGTGCTATGTAGTCACCCTGTGCATCAGCACCATGCTATCCTGTTCCTGCATCAATGTTACAGATTGCAGGAGGTGGCACAGTTTCATCATATGCACAGGGTGTGTACTTGGTTTGCCAGAGTCTGCCATTGACACATCTAATCGACATGTATGTGTGTGTGTGTTAGTGAGGGAAAACAGTACAACATGGGCCAAAGTTGATGCGGTGTGGGTGTGTATGTGTTAGCATTATGCATGTGTGTATGTATGCACACAGTTCCACCACATGGCTGCCATATACGGGTGTCTGTGGACAGCCACAGACTGTACCTGCCAGGTTATACAGATCACTATCTTTGGCCACGGGCACGGTACCTGTGCCTGGCTGGGGTGCTATGGACAGTATCAGGTACTAGGCCAGACTGGGTACTGTCATCAGAAGCAGTGGGTTGCTGACTGGACACATGTCCCTGCTGGGACTGTCCAGAGCCACGTGCACGTGGTCTTCTAGGACGGTCTGATGACAGCACAGACCCAGCATTGCTGAGGCTGGTACTGGTACTATTGGAGCAGCTGTGGGTTTGTTGTCGTCCGCGACGACTGCAAGCTGCTGATGTTGCTGGCATACATCCATGTCGATGCCTCAACCGTCCTGCATTGCCCTGGCTCATGGACATGTAGTTGTGGAACAGATCTAATGTGTCCCCCCAACGTCTATCAATGACCTCGCCGACAGTACAGATGGCAGCCGCAACGTCACGCATAGTGTCATTCATAGCAGTGCGATGTGCTCTAAGCTTCCACAGACCCTGTCTGGTGTACCGTTCCATACGTGCCTGTGCCTGCATTACAGCCCGGAACATAGCTGAGGTTGAAAGACCTGTGTGGGCACGTCTGACAGGGGCAGTATGACCAAGGATGCTCCCACGAGAACCCCTGGACATCTGCCTGTGTGGTACCATGTCAGGACTCTGGCCATGGCTGCTGTGTGGGGAGGCATGTACCACTGATACCACATTACCCTGGTCAATGCCCACTGTATGCTGTCCCTCAGCGAAGGACATTGGTGACAATGGATGTATCGGCAGGATGACTGTGCGCATTGATGGGGTTAAGTGCTGTGTACTGTCGATTGGCTGACCAACAACAGACCCTGTCACACCTCCCTGTGCCATTACACATGTATCATCATTATCACTATCACCAGCAGTGGCTTCAGGTTCACTGCTGCACGCCAACAGAGCAACACCAGAACCTGTGGGAGGAAGACAGGAAACACAGTTTACAATGTTTACACAATGTTACCACACATGCACACAGGCACACATGCACATGGGCACACATGCACACATGCACAAAGGCGCACATGCACACATGCACATGGGCACACATGCACACATGCACACATGCACACATGCACACAGGTACACATGCGCACATGCACACCTGCACACATGCGCACATGCACAAAGACACACATGCACATGGGCACACATGCACACATGCACACGGGCACACATGCACATGGGCACACATACACACATGCACACATGCACAAAGGCACACATGCAGACATGGACACGGGCAGACATCCACTCATGCACACATGCACAAAGGCACACATGCACACATGCACACTCCTCAGTACAGCAGATACAAACGCACACACACCTGCAATCCAACACATACACAATACTGTTTGAGGGTATTATTAGTATTAGTATTATTATTATTATTATTACTGTTAATAGTATTGTTATTACACACTCACCAGCATGGATTGGCTGCATTGCTGTTACTCCAGAGGGACCTGCACAAATATGAGAGTTATTGTCAGTGGCTACAACTGTGCCATTGATACTGTGAGTATGCTACAGTACAGTAGTACAACAGTTGGCTTTCACAGGTGTAGTGATGATATTCAGAATATCAATCCTGCACAAGAATAGGCAGGATAACAGCTACACACACAGTACACATCTCACACATGCATAAACTACCAGTGCAGATAACAGTCAGCTACACATATGGCATGTTACCTGCACACTCCATGTCCACATGCTGGGTGGCTCCGGCCTTCATCATGACACATGTCTGTGGATGTTGTTGTTGTTGGCCTGGAGCCACAACACTTAGGAGTAGCTCCTCCACTCTGGTGAGGGGGGGTGGATAGGTACCCCACCACCTGTGGCAAGCTGTTGTCTGCGGATATCAGATGCACGCTGACGGACATTTCTAATTAAATCACTGAAGTGATGGCGTACCTGCTCATATGTCCGGTTATGCATGCCTATGTCATTTACCCGATGGACAAGGTCTTGCCACAGTGCAGCCCTCTCCTGTTGGTTCTGGCTGGTCCTGGAAAACAGTGTATTGAAATCCCGCACCAAGCTCTGGTGTATCTCCTCATCCTCTGCAGCTGAATAACACGGGTTGCGGTGATGCACCATCGCCCTGGAAGGAAAAGATAAATATGTGAGCAAGTCATATGGCACATGGAATACTCTACTGTACTGATATCACTGAACTGCCATATATAGCATCTGTCTGTCTATCAGGGGATACATATGTACATTACCACATATCAGTGCTCAGCCTACAACTGTGTGACAGTGCCTGCCACACTCCATACAACAAACTAGTATACACCAGCACTCGGCACACTGTTTGAGGTACACTGCACAACCTCACACTGGGGATGTGTATCAAGCTACTGAATGGAGAATATTGTCATCCCATGCAATGCATGCAATGCACATCTACAGTTTCACTGGTAATCCACCCTAGTCTTTGCTGCCATACCCCTACCTACACCGCAGTCATACACAGGGAACTACTGCACAACATATGGCAATCTAGTATGTTAGTATCCCAATAACTGACACATCTTTCTCTAGCCTCACACCAAGGACACAGACTACCATGACAGACACAAAGTCACGCTGAGCAATCACACCATTACAGACCTTGCACACAGTCAGTGTCACACTCATTCCACCTCACATAGTTGGTATTGCACTAAGTACATGTGTGTGTGCATTGTGCCATAGGTAGGTACTATGCTATTGGCCCTGGGCCTATGGCAGCATAGCCTTATGCTACCCTGCCCCTTGGGACACATGTAATGTGATTGTACTTGCTCCTGTCAAACAGTTACACAGAGGTGACTCACACGGCATATTACCTATCTCTATTACATTCATCAGGGGTATGTGTGACATCTACTAATGAGGAGCCTTGTTTGTTAATGCTGGGTGGTTTAGTCCAGGGTATGGCATATTGGGAGCCTATTGTACACTTGTTTCCCATGTTCACTTCTGACACCTCCAGTAGTAGGCAGGCAACCACCTATGTGGTAGTTAGTGGTTAAAGTGTTTTGGAATGGGATATGGTACTCCTGTATCCACACTAGTGTTCAGTACATGCCTTGGTCACCAGGCAGCTGTTGCAATTCATCTGCCCCCATGTCCCTCTCTCTCTCTCTCTCTCTCTCTCTATATCTATATATATATATATATATATATAGATAGATAGATATATTCATATACATACATATCTATAGACATTCATATCTATCTGTATATGTGTATGTATCTATATATATATATCTATATATGTATGTGTCTATTACATCTATATGTATATACATATTCTATCTATCTATCCATATATGTCTATCGATCTATACATACCTCTCTATGTACATATACATATATATATATATATATATATATATATATATATATATATATATATATATACACATACACATACACACACACATACTTATAAACATCCATTGCTGTACAACTACATGCACATCTTGGCACATAGAATGCCCACCTTTCATGGTGGGGATGTCACTTCTGTAACAGTTGTGAGACATACCATTCTGTAATGATATTGCACAGTGTTGTGCAGAATGCATTATGCTGTCCTCAGGCCGTATAGCTGTAGCAGGCCTCACTGGCTCAGTCCCACAGAAGTTCACCACCACATGACATATACCTGCACTGCATGCTGTTTTCAATGCCACACACTACAACCTACATTGATATATGCACATAGCAACCTTCAACTACATATGTATGTCCAGCCTTCGCTAACGGTTGCAGTATGTCCCTTGCCCTATGCACATCTTCATATACATGTAGATACAGACTGCTGACACATATGGAGGGTTCACAGTATGTAGATTATTAGATTATGTAGTTTACATTACCTTTGTCTCTAACAGCTTTTTTCATTTGGCTGGCTGGCTGGCTGGATGCCTGGCTGCCTGGTTGGCTGGCTGGCAGGCTGCCTGGATGGCTGGCTAGCTTGCTTGCTTGCTGGCCTGCTTGCTTGCTGCCTTGCTTTTTTGGGGGGGTCTCTGTCTGTCTATCTCTCTCTCTCTCTCTCTCTCTCTCTTCTTCCAGTTGCTGCAATGATATTATTGCATGTGTGGACTGGCAGTACAGGCTGCTTTTGTAGGTATCTGCACATGTGCATATGATGGCCTCTGCACCAAGTGGCCAGCATTTACTAATTGCATGCAGCCTGCTGTGTGGTAATTGCAGTTCTCACTGTGATTTCAGGACACTGCTATAAAATGTTAGGTTAGGTAGGCATAGGCCTTTCAGTTTTGCAAGGTGGGGGCCATGCTGGTTTGCTGTGGACACTGTTGTGTCAGTCAGAAGGTTGGTATGTCTCTCATATCTATGGCTGTGTTGTAGCCACTGAAATGCATGTTGTACTGAAACCTGACTGTTGCTTCTTCCAGTTCATTCTTCTCAGCGTGTATGTTAACTCACACCTGCTAATGCTAACACTGTTTACATGGGAGTATGTACTTTCCTGTGGGACTTGTGGATTAACTGGTATACAACTGTAGCTCTTGCAATGTGTTGCTATGGCTTCACTATTTTCCCTTTACATTCACTCCTTGAAGGCCTGATACTTCTCTTTACTGGGATGTGTTGCTATGGCTTTCCTATTTTCCATTTACATTCACTCCTTGTAATGCATGATATATTTCTTTCAGCAGTAAATGCTTATATGTTTGCTGTGGTTTGGTGACACTGCATGCAGTCTGGTGAGGCCAAGGTCTGGGGTTTGACACTTACAAGGGTATCTTATTTTGCTGCTGAGCAGTAGTAGGGCTTTGTATTTTGTACTAATAGTTATGAATATCAGGCACATGCAGTGCTTGTAAACTGCTATACTGTCCTTAGTTTGTTAGATGGCTACATCCTTTGATATTTCTGTGTTGTACTCCTACATGAGGGTGTGCTTGTGGAAGTAATTCTACAGCTATTTGCAGAGTGTGTAACAGCAGACAGGCTGATATTCCGGTGTGTTTCTGACACTTGCAGGCCTTAGATACTCTCAGGTATATATTTGAGCAGCATCAGGGAAAGGTACATATCAGTGGGATACACCCGTGACATATTTCAGATATTCTGCAGTTGTGACTGTGGGGACTGTATGTGTGTTTTGAGCATATGTATTACTGCACCATTTCTGACATGCAAGTAGTGTCTACTTTAACTTATTGATGGTGAACATTACATGGGATTCCCCACCTTTCTGCCTACTGTTAGTACATTTCACATGGAGTCAGTGGGGCACAGGTAACATTTTTTGACAAATCAAAGACATCCCTGCAAATCAGTCACAGTTGGGATGTCTGGCCTCATACCTATTCAAATATGGTGGTGTTTATCCTGCTCTGATACCGTGTGTGGTTTGTAAAGTGCTACTGTAACATTATTATCTACTAGCATGGCTGTTTCTCTTATCACACTCATGTAATGCAATTCCACAAGAATTGCCACTAAACATACAGGGAACAAGCTTTGTGTAATGGCCTTCCTATATTCCCTTTACATTCACTCCTTGTATTTCATGATATATTTCTTTCAGCACCATGTTCTTGTATATCTGATGTAGCTCAGTGGTAATTCATGCAGACTAGTGTTTCCGGGGTTCGAGACTGACAGGGGTATTTTATTTTGCTGATGAGCAGACTACAGGCCTTGTCATACAGAGTGACTAAGGCACTTTTAAGCAGTTGTAAGTGGGTTTGCGCAATGCTCATGCATGCGCACAGTCGATTAGCTACGCGCACACTCGCTTAGCTAAGTGCACACAAGTGCACACCTGCTGACTACTACTTAAAAGTGCTTACTCTCGCTAACACCCGCGCTAATTTCTTTTAAAGAAAAGAAAATGGGGAGATAGGAAAGTGGTGAAAAAGGGGGCACAAAGAGGGTAGGACAGTAGGAAAACAAGCTCGGGATTTGCAGGAAGGATGTAGGGAAGGCCCATAGCTGCCCATTTCTTTATCAGCAACAGCTGTGCATATGTGTGTAATTTGGTGTGGAATTTGAAACCTTCCACCCCTGAGAGAGGGGTGAGGACAACAAAATATGTTGTACAGCCAATTTTAATTATCAGTTGACATGTCCAGCAGACATGTCTGCAAAATGGGCAGATATGTATAGGGCGTAATTTTTTTGTGAGAACAGAGTGCCCTTTTTTTATTTTTTTTTCAGGTGAGAGTAGAATGTGAGGTACAGGAAGTAGGTATATTTGGGGAGGTAGGTTGGGAAGGTTAACAGACAAGACAAACAAGATGCATACAGGGACGAAGTATGACACGTGGGGGGAAACACAATTGACGAGGATGGATGTTTGGATATCGCGAGCCCATGAGCCCACAGATGGCAACAGTGGAACTGAGATCCCCACCCATGGGCAGTTACCACTGTGCCTTCACTGCCCAGGATGGGGCTGTGCTGGGGGCTGTATAGGATAGGCAGGCACACCCGTGAGTTGCGCCACCCTCGCCTCAAGCGTAGGGGATCAAGCACAGAATGCCTGATCTCGCTACGCACCACAGACCGGACACTATGGAGGGTGAGTGGACGTTCTCCTCTGGACACGCTTGCAGAGGGGGGACGAGCCCCATCCCCTAAAGTGCTTCCACCTGAAGGTGGCACAGGGCCATCAGAGGAGGTTCCAGCCTGGACACTGGTGCCAGTTGCACTCGCCAGCTGAGGTGGGAGAGGTGGGTCCGCTGGAACCCGCCTTCCCTGTTGTCCTATGTTTATCAGTATTTTATGACATTTTGGGTTAGTAACAAACAACACCATTCAAAATTAGTTGTAACAGCATGCATCAGTATTCACATTAACCAAACACCCATGAATTCCGAACATTGAACAGCAAGCATAACACATGCATATTTAGAACAACAGCACACATTCCAACAGCATGCAGGGTTGATTGGTGGCAACAGGCCATCAGGTTTGGATATGTGAACAGGGCACATGCATCAACATACATGCAGATATGTATGAACCAACAGGACAAATGTCCATGGGAATTAATTGTGTATACACATACCCAGTTTGGTGTGGAATGGCATCATTTGTGAAAATAGGGTAGGGTGACGAAATATTACATTAACAACTTAAACTACCTATACATATGCTGTACATTCCTAGTAGGTGCAGATATATATCCCCTACATGTATTTGTACAGTTTCCTATATGTAACCTTAGGAATGTTGGTGATGGGAATGTTACTGCTACATTAATATACATTCCATTTTTATTTATACATGTTCATATCTGGCTGTGTTCGGGTACAGCATCCTGCTACATTTGATTTATATGGCTCTAGACAACTGTGGATGTTCAGTATTTCATACAACCATACTATCTCCATATTGCAAGGGTACAGCAACATATCCAAATTGTGGGACAGACACATTCCAGGTTCAGTACTTTATTACACACATTTCACTCTTTGGTTGTGGCTGTCTCATTCGTTTCATTATGTACTCACTGCAGTATAACTTTATTCCAGACTTATTACAGCTTTCTTGGTAGATTCATACCCTCTTTCTCACACTCTCACTTGTTTTATTTTTACATTTCAGGATGGTACTTAATTCTAGGCGTTATTAACATTTCTTACTGGGTTACAACAATCCTTTCCAACTGACTCACTTATTTCATATGGCAGATTTTAAAAGGGATGTATTTGACACATGTCTATCCTTTGTTGATTGAATACCACTCATTTTCAGGCTGAAGCAAAATATTACAATACAGGTGGAAACTCTCTATTTGAGACTTGTTTAATGTTTATTTCTGGATTACAGGCTGCATCATGTATCTAATCTTACAGTACTAGCAGAATCTTTCTTCTAGGCTTATTTGAACTTTATTCATATGTAACAACACTGAACTCTTTTACAAGCTGTCTCGCTTATATTCTATAACAATTCCAGCAAAATAATTACTAACCTGCCTGGTGGCGCAACCTCACCAGCCTATCAGCATAGGCTCGCTGATTCATGGAAAGGACACCTGCAGCTTTAATATAAATGATGTAATATTGGAACATACATCTCCATACTATAGACAAGGATATTTTCTTACATACTTAATTACATGGATATTTACTCAGTAGTGGGGTGTTGGGCATTTGCCGGGCCTCCTGGATCCAATGGTTCAGTTGGTCCTGCTTACATCTCTTCAGGTCCGCATGGTGGTGACGGACCTGTTCACCAGTCCTTGGAATGCCTGTGGCACTGGTGAGATCATGTGCCAACCGGTTCCATGCCTCTGCCTTGTATGCACCCCAGTGAACCTGGCCCTGCATGAGTTGTGCCTCATGATCATGGACTAGGAGCCAAACCATATATTTTGACTCCTCAACACCCCACCTCTGTGCCCTAAAGTGACTTCCCTCTCCTGCACCTGGCATCCTGACTGCAAATGGGTACCACAATCAGTTATGCTGTGTATTCCCACCTATGGGGCTTATATATGCCCGGTTTCCTGCACTTATCTGTGATTGGCCATTTTGGATATTTATCAGCTTAAAAAAACCTGCTTTGTCATGTTTCTATTTCCATTCATTCCTATATATATGCTAATACTGCATTTCTCAGTACAGCTGTCATGGCTTAGTGGTTCAGTACTTTGACTATGGTGCACAGTATCCTGGGTTCGAGCCTGGGCATTGTTTTTTTTTATTTTACTACTGTCTAGACAGGCTAGGAGGTGTGTCTGTGTAAAGGCGGCTTTGATACAGCTTGCTCAACATTGCCCACCGGTAAGCTGGTTGGCGTGGTGCGCAGCTCCGCGCAAACGGCTTATGCTGGGTAACGCGTTATTTGGCTATGAGCACTCATATTACGCTGTGTGAAGTGTTGCTCAACTACGGGCACTCATTTTAAGCATGTTAAAGCGCTGCTCAAATCCAGGCACTCATATTACACCTGTTAAACCGCTGCTCACCTGAGGGCAGTCATATTAAGCTTGTTACAGTGCTGCTCACCTATGGGCACTCAGATTAGGCTTCTTGAAGCCTTGCTCAGCTATGGGCACATAATCTTTTTTTATATTTTATTGTGTCAGATTTATTCAAAAATACATGGCCCATTTCATTACATTTTACTTAAATTATAGTTATATATATATATATATATATATATATATATATATATATATATATATATATATGTCAGGGGATTGTTTCATGCTTATTTAACTAAAAATAGAGAATGATGTTGTGGGGGCTCGAACCGTGACTACCCCCTCTTTGGCCAACGTCTCTACCGCTACGCTATTGCTACTTGGCTTAATTTGCATATTTAGATCTTATTTGCTTTTCACTGTCTGCTAATTGTGGCTGAGCGGAGGGCATACCCGTGCAAATGAGCGCAACTACGGGCAAACATTTTGGAAATTTAAAAAAAAAATTAAACTGTTATTTTTACGTTTTACATTACAGTTGGGTTTATAGTCTGTGGGGGCATGTGTGTTGTTGTGTTCCTTGACATTTCCGCTGACTCGCTCATGGAAGTTTACTTTCAGGACTCTGACTCTTCCGGGGGCATGTCCATTTACAGAACTCGGCATTCGGACATGCCCCCTACTTTCCTACATGGACCGTGTTAGCCTAGGGTATGATTCAGCATGCCCTCATGAATATGCATGGCATGCTGATGTCATACCGTTAGACTGCAGCCTCCATGTAAGACATATTAACTCTTACACGGAGGTTTCGTGAATCCTGCCCACTGTGTTTACTGTGACTTATAAAATCTGGTTTAAGACCAAGAATCTAAAGAATACTACCACTATAAAAATAGTTTGTGCTGAAGAGTTTGCCATTTATACTTCTTTCATAATAACTATGATTCCAGAGATATGATAATTTGTTTGAAATGTGAGGACATAATTTGATTCTGTCCAAAGGTTTATTAGAAGTTACAGTACAAACTTCCTGAGCTCCATTGGAGTGAATGAGTTCATCTTCTTTTCTGCTTTTCCTCTTTGCTTTCTTATTTTCGTATTCTAAAATTATCCATGTCCAGATGTCTTTGCCTGTATTTCTTTTCAAATATCTTTATTGCTGCTCTTTTTGTATTGATTAGTTTTGATTTCTCATTTGCATAAATATTGCATTATATTAAATTTCTTTTTCTTTCCCATGTCCATATTTCTTCTTCAGATGTCTTCTGCTCATCCTATTTCTCCTTACTCTGGGGATTCATTGTTCTATCATGCTGTAATAACCTGTGTTAGACTTTCTGCACTAAACCCTTCACTTTGCAAATATTCCATAACTTCATCTTTTATTTTTTAACTTCTACTTTACTAATCTTCTGTTCTACATTCCCTCTTTATGATCTTAATTTTTATTGTGAATCTTTCCATCTATGCATGCCTTTGCCTGTAGTTCTTTTCAAATATCTTTGAGGCTGCATTTTTTGTGTTGATTAATTTAGCTTTCTCCTTTGCATATCTGTCTTTCTCTCCCCTTGTACATATTTGTTTTGTATACCTTTAAAAGTCTCTAGATTTTGTTCTTTATATTTTTGCAGTTTTTCAGTTTCTTCTTTTTCCAAACGGCACAAGGTTTCATGGTGTATTTAATGTTTTTCATAAATCTGATTGGCAGTGGAGTTTTATGGTGTCGAGTTGCCAGCCCGGTGCCCAACCTTCCACAGAAGGCACACACATGCGCACACTCACACCTAGGGCCAATTTAGAGGTCCAAACCACCTACAGCATGTCTTTGGGATGTGGAAGGAAACCGGATCACCCAGAGGAAACCCACACGACCACAGGGAGGACATGCAGACTCCGCACAGAAGGCATCCCAGCCGAGGATCGAATTGGAGAACCTCTTGCTGAGAGGTGGCAATGCTAACCACTGCACCACTACGGCCGTCCATAAATCTGCTGTATTAATGAACATAAATTTTTATTTGAAGCTTCTGAAAACTTTTCTTGTGGAAGTATTTTTTTCTTTCCTCTAATTTCTCTTTTAATCTTTTTGTATAGCTTCTGTCTGCAAATTTTGGGCTTCTTGCATAATAGTAACAATACATAATTTCTTTCTATCCTCAATAGTCCACTCTATCATCTTTATGACTCCTTTTTGACTGATCAGTTTTTGTGATTTTATTGTGGACTGCTAATGACTACTACAATGGGTGGGGGCATCCTCCCCCTAGGCCTGGCCTAGCCCCATTGCAGGAATGTAGGAATGTTTCCATGTTTTGAAGATTCTACACTGTCATTTTTTCCAGTCCCAGCACCAGTGTGCCTACCAGGATTGGGCACTTTTTTATCCTTGGTCTTGTGCATTCAGCTATCTTACTTATTTATAACCTACTTCTTTCCATGATATATACTATATAAAATACAGTCTATATATCAGTTTTGTCTTGATGAGATTTTGTGATAAGCAGGGTCCACCTCATGAAGGCACTCACTAAAACTTGACAGTTTTTTTTTAAATTCCAGGAATACTAGTCAACTTTGCTTCCTAACTTACCATCTCTCCTTTCAGACCCCTTCTGTCATATGGTCTCTGCTGTAATACTTCAGATCAGACAATCTTCCACATAATTTTGGTTTTCAGGTTCATTAAAATGAAGAAAATACCTCTCTGAAACATCAAAGCCAACTGCCTCTGTCAATGCTGACAGACAGACTATCATAAAGGGGGGTATTTAAACTATATATTAAATGGATTTGTAACCATGTCACTGTTAAGTCCCTCAATAAATTCTTTACTCCAACTCTATACACCCAATTAAACTCTCTGCTCTGAGCGCAAGCGTTTATTAACTTTATACAAACCAAACAAAATGGCTGGGAAATCCCTTTACTCATATTCTGTAACTAAAATATGGAATGCGCTACCCTAAATCTCAAGAAATTCAAATTTACAATAAAACAATTACTACTCAAGTCATGTAACTGCAACTGCTCAAAACCAAATTGACTACTAATCACATAAATTATAATCTGCCACTCCACCTTCGTCCTCACTCTCTCCAGCCCCCTGCTATCCACTTTTTCCACTAATTCACTATACCTATTAGTTCCTTCTACATACTTCTCTTTCACGTACTCTCTGTGTCTTTATATCATTTCGTCCCCTACTGTACTTTATCTAATCTTGATTACCTATTGTTCAAACACCCACCTCCACTAGATATATAACTCATTTGCTTTTCCCTTACTATTTATCTGCTTTTCCTTACCAACTACTTCTCACAATCACTTCCTGTAAGCTAGTCATCTTATTCAAATCAACCTCACACTCTGTCTTTTCCTTATTAAATCTTCCTCCATGTAAATATGTATATATGTAAATATGAGAAAAAAATCTATGTCAAAACAAGTTACCTAAACAAACGATAAATCAATGTCAATCACATTTTTTATGTAACAACATACTTCTATGTGTAACCATATTAACATCTGTACACATCGATGATATGTATACTGCTCTCCATAACTATCTACTACTGTATTATACTTGCATTTACTGTTAATTTCTGTATTATCTTTTCTATACTAGTCTACTTTGTATTGCAGCTTTTCTCCCCGGGCCACTGCTGAAAATAGGTCTTTGACCCAGTCAGACCTTCCCGGTAACCAAATGTCAAATAAATTAAAAAATAAATAAATAAACAAACAAATAAATAAATAAATAAAATAATTTTACTTTGTGTGTTAGTAATGCAGTTTCATTTTTTTCCCAGACTAGCTGGTTCAATATGAAAAGCCTATTGTACTCCTTTACATTGTACAGCGAACCCTTAAAAACATGTTTATATAAAAATTTGACAATGATCTCAACAGAGTTTAGATGTTCAAAAGGCTAGTTTCATTTAACATCACAGGCAAAGATGTAATTGGATGTGTGTATACTGCATGCAGTCAAAATAATAATATATGTAGCTTTTAGTATAGGGTGAATCAACAGGACTGTGGCTGCTGAAAAGGGACTCTGGACCAGTCCAGATACCCAGTTAACAAATAGTAAATAAATTAATAATCATATACATGATGTATGCTGTATAACTGAGGTTTCTGGGGATTACAAGAGCATATGATAGTTCAAGTGCTTCCAGTGCCTGATTATGGATATCAGCTGTCATTGTATGATTCTTCATATGTGGACTTTTGTTGTTACTTTTCAAAGTAAAATGTATGTTTTTATAGTAGGTGTGATGATGTGAGGTATCACCAGCTATGCCTGAAGACGTAGAGCAGTGGATGTATAATATATGCCAGCATAGCTGGAGCTTTGTAAAGAATTATATGTCATTTGTATACCAAACTGATTTGTACAGGTGCTTGTGTTAAAAATGCATTTGTAAAGTTGCTTGTGTTAAAAAAGGTACCAACAGTGAGTCCTGCTGGACATAAAATAAATACACCTGTATGTCTGACTGTTTTGTAACTGTTGAAATGGATATATTGTAATAGAGGATATTTACCACATTACCACACTTTTCGGCCACCAAACCAGGACTGAAACACTAAAGGTGGAGGAGTGTTAATATTCACCAAGGATATTCACACCACCAGGCTAGTTGGCCAACAAAATGTGTCTGAAATTCTCCAAGTGTAACTAACACTAGGTAAGACTGCAATCCAAATTGTAGCTTGCTACAGATCCCCCACCATACCCCAAGATTCTCACTACACCTTTCTAAACATACTGAAAAATATTAAGATAGAACCAAACACCCTAATACTGGGTGATTTTAACTACCCTGCCATTAACTGGGAAAACTACTCATGTCCCAACACCTTTGCATAGCGGTTCTTGGAATTCATAAATTCCAACGCCCTGGATCAACTAATCCATAGTCCCACCAGGGGCTCCAATATCCTAGACCTGGTCATTACCAACATGGGAAATCAATGCTCCATACCTATGGTCACCCCTCGTTAGTCAGGTCTGACCATAAGCTAATCACCCTTAACATCCACATCCCACCCCACCCCCAGTAAAGAAACCACCATAAAAACTTCTCCAAAGCCAACTTCATGCTACTCAAGTCAGAAATGACAAACTTCATGACACCCATGCAGACGGAACTGAAAGTTCAACTGCTGAATCCTACACTAAGGCACTGTACGAGCACATCCACTCATGCATGAATCGTGCCATCCCAAATAGAACCAAAATGCTCTCATCCAAAAAAAGGAAGCCAATCTGGTGGTCCCCTGCCATAAACAAACTTTACAACAAAAGGAAGAAACTTTTGCAGAAAAGAGGAAAATCCCAGGATGCAAAAAACTCCCTTACTAGCCTCAGTAAGAAACTGAGATGCCTCATAAAATCCTCCAAAGCTAGTTACGAAAATAAAATTGCCAAAGATTCCAAAGACAACCACAAAGCATTCTATAACTATGTCAAGAATCTAAATGGCAATGCTCAGATCTGCTCTGAGCTAAAACAGAATGGCATTAAATATACTAATCTGAAGGATATTGCCAATATCATGGCAGATCAATTCAGTGCCAACTTTACCCCCCTCTCACCCCCTAAATGGCCCATCTCAATACCGGAAGATTGCCAAATTCCAGTAATAACGGCCACACAGGTACAAAACGCACTCTCTAAAGCCAAGAATACAGCATCCATGGGACCAGATGACATCCCGGGCTGTGTACTACATGAACTACAATATGAACTGGCACCTCACCTAAGTGTCATGTTTAATCATAGCCTCACCTCAGGTTTCATGCCCACTGAGTGGCGCAGAGCCACAGTTATCCCAATCCACAAGGGGGAATCCAACTTGGATCCCGGAAACTACCGTCCCATCAGTCTGACAAGCCTTATCTGCAAGGCCATGGAGCGTATTATCATGGAACTTATAAACAAAGACATTGGCAACCTTCAAACACTGGACCCCACCCAGTTTGGGTTTGTGAAGGGCCGATCTTGTCTCCTGAACCTGATTGACTTCTTTGAATCAGTCTCCAGAGCCATGGACAAGGGTAAGGTGGTTCACACAGCCTATCTAGACCTTGCCAAGGCCTTTGACACCATCCCCCACTCTGGAATCATAGATAAACTTACTAAGTTGGGCATTAATCCCTATGTCACCCAATGGGTTGCTAAATGGCTTACTGATAGAACCCACACTGTAAAAGTAGCCGACTCCAAATCCAGCTCCAGACAAGTGACAAGTGGAGTACCTCAGGGTTCAGTCCTGGGGCCGCTCTTGTTTGGCATCTACTTCTCTGAAGTACAGGTCAACACTAAGGGACTCTGGCTAACAAAGTTTGCAGATGACTGCAAACTGGGAGCCATTATTGAATCCCCAAATGATGTGGATACTCTACAAAAGGGCCTTACAGAAACAGATGCTTGGTGCCAGAGCCATGGGCTCAAGCTCAATGCCAAGAAATGTATTGTTATCCCTTTGGGAAAAACATGTATCCATGAATTACCATATAGGTGGCAGTACACTAAACACAGAAAGTGTGATAAGAGACTTAGGGACACAGGTGGACAGTGGTCTCACCTTCGATAACCACATCGCCACAACAGTCAGGAAATCCTTCTATGTGGCACACCTCATCACGAAGGGCTTTTCATCCAGAAAAAAGGAGGTCATTGTCCCACTGTACTCATCCCTCATTAGACCCATTATAGAATACAATGCCCCATTTGGTATGTACCTCTCAAGACATCTGCAACAACTGGAAAGGCCTCAGAAATACCTCACTAAAAGAATCACAGGCCTAAAGCAGATGCCCTACGCTGACCGCCTTAAAAAACTCCAGTTATACTCTGTCGCATATCGTCTACTCAGAGGCGATCTCTGCTTAACATACAAGGCCATGTCAAACCCAGAGCTGTTGGACATGCTACACTTAAAGAAATCCCAATCCCTCAGAGCTACACACTCCAGGGATCTAAACCATGTCATCACAATAAACAAAACATGCTGGAGGGATAGGTTCCTGACCCAGAGACTCCCGAGACTCTGGAATAGATTGCCCATACATGTCAAGCAGAGTGCCTCTTTGGACCTCTTCAAGAGGAACCTTGACGATTGGATGGGAGAAAGGAAATTCACCCCAGGGATCACGTCAGTCGCCCTGCTAGACAGGGGTCCAGGAAATTAAATAATGTGGGAAGAAATAGCCAGGGAATTGTTATGGCTGGGCTTGTATAGGCCCTAGGGCTGATAGCCTAGTACCAACCTATGAACCTATGGAAGAGAAGAGGTTAATCTCAGTCCAGATAACTTTGAAGAATACACGTGAAAGAAAACAAAAGCTGGATAAATGCCTGGTATACACCTCAAGCGAAAAAAAATGAAAAGACCAATGGTTAGACCACAGCTGAAGATAAAAATGGAATAATCCACGTCAGGAAATAAATCACTTGCAGCTTCACAGTAGTGCTTTTTATAAAACCAAAAGTTGTAACTGAGATGTAGTAGTCAAGGTAGGAAACGGTTCACTTGCAGTTTCACACCACTTTATTAAACAAGAGTAAGCGCTTTTGTGATCTAAGTTAGCTGATCGCTTCTTCAGACTCATAAAAACAGTTAAAACATTGGTATTTAAAATATGGTTCAACCAATGAAAACACATATAGAACTATGACGTAGACTAATTAAAATTGCATACATCAGTACATTAATTTGCCTTATATTCTGCAGATGAAATAAAATATACATATAACAGACACATTTTATATAATAATCCATATTACTTAATGTTTTAGTGGTCTGGTTTTTAAAAAAGGTTTCAAGGAAACAGCATTGTTCAATCCAGGAGACCTATCAGCCTGAAGTAATAAAATCCATCTTTGTTCTGCTTCCTCTACCTTATTCCTTATATCACCTCCCCTCTTACTTTTATTTATTATTTCTAAAACCATGAAATTAAAAATATGTTTCCTATCTTCTTCTTCCACATGTTTTGCTAAAGCACTTGTGTCTTTTTTATTTCTTATATCTCTAAGGTGTTCAAGGATACGTTCCTTTAGACACCTATTGGTTTTGCCTATATAAAAGGCATGAGAGACAGTGCAGAAGCTGAAATAAACCAAATTTTGTGTTCTGCAGTCAGCATAAAAATCTATATCAATTATAAATCCTAGTGTAGGATGTTTATATGTAGATACCAATGTTTTACCTGTTTTTATGAGTCTGAAGAAGCGATCAGCTGACTTAGATCGCAAAAGCGCTTACTCTTGTTTAATAAAGTGGTGTGAAACTGCAAGTGAACCGTTTCCTACCTTGACTACTACATCTCAGTTACAACTTTTGGTTTTATAAAGGGCACTACTGTGAAGCTGCAAATGATTTATTTCCTGACGTGGATTATTCCATTTTTATCTTCAGCTGTGGTCTAACCATTGGTCTTTTCATTTTTTTCGCTTGAGGTGTATACCGGGCATTTATCCAGCTTTTGTTTTCTTTCACGTGTTTCTTGGACTGTATTTAAAAGCTGGGACATGGCTGAAGGTAATGACAACAATAAGAATCAATGTGAACGACTAGTTGGACTACTACATATATATTCCAACCCCTTGATGCTAAATCCTATTTTTCCATTGAATGAAAGAGAACAAGTGGACTATGATACGCATAAGAAGTTCACTGAACTGTATAGAGATCTGGAGGATAAGTTATATAGCTTTAAAAGGCTACAGTGGCAAAGGTTTCATCTAGAAGCATCATTAAAATATAAAATAGTGCAGAGAGGTCTCAGAGTATTAAATATGCCTACTTATGGTGAGACCTACCCTGAATTACTTCAAAAATGGCAGAACTTAAATTTACAGCTTAGCTATGATTATATGCATTTGCTTATAGAATTTTTTAAACCACAAGAAAAAGAGCTATCCGATGAGATAAAGAGGCTACAAGAACAACTGACTAATAATTTTCCTATAGAGGTACTAGGGAGTAAATTAGATGAACTTGCTGACAGTATACAGGGCTATGATAAGAGGTTTCAGAATACTAAAACTAAAAAATTGCAAAGGGACCTCAATGACTTTCAATGTAAAGAGGTCTTTTCGTGGCCAAGAAGAACAGCTGTGAGTACAGAAAATGTAGAAAAAATGACTACAGTACAGATTTCTGAAAATTCAAATATGCATAGTACTACCCCTTTAAATCAGAATCCCTGTGAGAACAGTGATATCAGCACAGAGAGAGAGTATGTATAGAAACTCTCACATTTGAAAATGGTGGAATGGCAAAAGAAACTTTCCAAATGGCTTGCACTAACAGAAGGATGGATTCCAGTGTTAATTCTGATTCAGTAGCTTTTTTGGAGCAAAAGGAAGCTACACAAACCTCAATCCTTCCATTTGTGTTAAAGAAGGCGCTGACAATAAGGGACAGGTCGAGCAGCAGGAATCAAAGAGGGAGAACGTGATTACAGCAGGGGGAACGTGATTACAGCAGAGAGAACGAGCGACTCCTGCATTTATGAACACCAGGAGCAAGAACCAATAAAAACTTGGTAATTAATATATCTAGCTTTTTTTTAACTGATGCACAAGCCTCGTTGTTAAATAGAGGCCTGAACTTTATTCCAGCACAGAAAACAGTATTAACTGATTTATTAAAAGAGCTGAAGTTATTTTCTCGTAACATAACACTTAAAACCATGTTTAAAAGAAATGTATTTGATAATATGTTTAAACAACCTAGTGCCTTTGTACCCAAGATACATCCCACAGCTGAAACTTTCACTTATGTGTGTGAACATGAAATTAGAGAGATCCATGGTAAAAATCTTCCACCTAGATTTTATAACTTGAGTAAATCAGAAACTGAAGCACTGTCAGAACTAAAGGATTCTCACAACATTGAAATTAGGCCCGCTGACAAGGGGGCAGTGTAGTAGTAATGGATAAGGTTTTTTATTACAAGAAAATGATGGAACTTTTGAATGATACAGATACTTATGTTGAACTAAAAGAGACAAGTACAAGGTATAATTGACAGGATATCTGTATATATTTTTGACATTGATTACTAATTATGTATCAGAGGAATTGTTTGACTACTTTCAGACAGAACATCCAACTATACCCATTATTTATGGTCTACCTAAAATTCACAAAGACATCACACAGCCCCCTATGAGACCTATTGTATCCAGTAAAGGATGGGCCACAGAAGGCATCTCAATTTATATTGAACAAAATTTACAAATAGTCCTAAAATCATGTGAGACTATACTAAGGGATACAAAGGCATTTCTGCGACTGTTATATAATAAGACCAGGAATATTAATAGAAATTATATGTTTGTGACAATGGATGTCACTTCACTGTTCACAGTGATACCGAATAAATGGGGTATTGAGAAAATATGTGATATTCTGACCTTGAAACAAGTTTTTCAAAGCACTAAGATTAATTTGATATGTGAGTTGCTTGATATTGTCCTAGAAAATAATGTCTTTATATTCAATGACAAGTTTTATCTACAGAAAGTTGGTGTAGCAATGGGCACGGTTTGTGCTAACAGCTACGCCAACTTAGCATTGGCTGCATGGGAAAAAGATCATGTATTAAGTGCTAGCAATAAATATGCTGGCAAAATTGAATGGTATATACGTTTTGTAGATGACGTCTTCCTGTTATGGGATGGTACTAGTGAAGAGTTGCAAGAGATGGTGGAGTACTTACATAGCACCACTGAATGTTTAAGATTCACTAGTCAACATTCCAGGGACTCTATTGAGTTCCTAGATATTTTGGTTAAGAAGACAGCGTTAGATGAACTTACAACAGGGATGTATAGAAAATCTACATGGAGAAATAGTATCTTACATAAGACTAGTATGCATCCAACATTTGTACACAAAAATGTAGTGAAAGGACAATATATGAGAATAAGCCGCTTACATAATACAGATGAAGGCTTTGTGAAGACAATGAATATATTAGAGAAAGACTTCTTAAACAGAGGTTATAGTAAGAAAGACATAAATGAAAGCTCTAAATATACCATTGAAAATAGGGATGGGAGATGTAAACTGCTCTTCTCAAATACTATAGAAGATGTTAAAAGCAAGGAAGGTCATGACTTTAAAGTTAGATTCCAGATAACTTATTCAAGTGACATCAGAAGGTTCTGTAATATTTTTGAGAAGAATTGGAATATTTTATTGTCGGATCCTGACTTGAGAGAATTGTTAGAAGATAGACCCAGCTTTTCTTTTAGAAATAAGAGGTCCTTAAAAAGGCAACTCTGTTATAAATCCAGAAACAATGAAAGAATGATCCTATCTGATAGACAGGGGACTTTTCCTTGCAGAAATTGTACAGCATGTGACTATGACACAAGTGCTTTAGCAAAACATGTGGAAGAAGAAGATAGGAAACATATTTTTAATTTCATGGTTTTAGAAATAATAAATAAAAGTAAGAGGGGAGGTGATATAAGGAATAAGGTAGAGGAAGCATAACAAAGATAGATTTTATTACTTCAGGCTGATAGGTCTCCTGGATTGAACAATGCTGTTTCCTTGAAACCTTTTTTAAAATCCAGACCACTAAAACATTAAGTAATATGGATTATTACATAAAATGTGTCTGTTATACGTATATTTTATTTCATCTTTTGCAGAATATAAGGCAAATTAATGTACTGATGTATGCAATTTTAATTAGTCTATGTCATAGTGTTTTAACTGTTTTTATGAGTCTGAAGAAGCGATCAGCTGACTAAGATCATGAAAGCACTTACTCTTGTTTAATAAAGTGGTGTGAAACTGCAAGTGAACCGTTTCCTACCTTGACTACTACATCTCAGTTACAACTTTTGGTTTTATAAAGGGCACAACTGTGAAGCTGCAAGAGATTTATTTCTTGACGTGGATTATTCCATTTTTATCTTCAGATGTGGTCTAACCATTGGTCTTTTCAACTTTGAAGAATAGCCTGAAATTAAATTACCAGGTTTAGGCCATAAAGATTGTATCTTGCAGTTCTTATTGCAGCCAGGGACAAAATGTCTGTAAAAAGCAGGACTAGGAATCCTACTGTATTATCCTTAGGGATGAACTAATTGTTACCCTTTAAGGGTTGAAGTTTTTGAAATGGTTTTATAGCTTCCAGATGCTATAACACATCTTAGCAAAGCTCTCTGTGTGTGTGTGTGTGTGTGTGTGTGTGTGTGTGTGTGTGTGTGTGTGTGTGTGTGTGTGCGTGTGTGTGTGTGTGTGTGTGTGTGTGTGTGTGTGTGGTAAGACATATGTGCAAGATTCTGGCTCAGTTTCTAATAAGGGGGGATGTGTGGGAAACAGAAGTCAGGTGACAAGATGTATGTGATGTCACCACACTGTCTGATCCAGCACTGAAATTATGTTTTAATACTAGATGAGACAAAAGTTTCAGGGCAGTCTGTTTTTGAAACCTGACAAAGAAGGATCACTCACTCACTTCATCTTGCCTTGCCTTAGTAAGCAACCAGGGAATAGTAATTCTTAATATCAGTCAGGAAAATATAGTGAGATTAGTTAAGTACTGTTTTTCTGTATCTGTGCTAATCTATCCATCTGTGTTATTTGTACTAATTCCTGTGTCCGAAATTCTAGTGTTTATTGTAAATAGATATTTAGTATTTTCATGTTCTCTTATTATTTATTACTACATATTTTAAACTTTCCATTGTTGATGGTCTTTTAAAGAATATTCTAACCTTTGAGAGTACTTATATTTATTTGATGACTATGTGGCTAATACAGAAAGCCTTGCTGCATTTGGTCAAACACTAACATTTGTATTGGAATTAATTTTACTCAGTATAATTGGGTACCCTTTTAAGAACCTTAGAGTAGCTGGCTTTGGAATGTTTTGGTGGCAATACGAAAAGACCAATGGTTAGACCACAACTGAAGATAAAAATGGAATAATCCACGTCAGGAAATAAATCACTTGCAGCTTCACAGTAGTGCCTTATAGTCTGTACAGAAGTTGCATAGCTGGCAAATCTATGCCAGCCTTTACCATGTGTGTGTGTGTGTGTGTGTGTGTGTGTGTGTGTGTGTGTGTGTGTGTGTGTGTGTGTAAATCAAATCTCAAAGAGTATGTGTGTCAGCTACTTGGAGCAGGGACACAGAGCACTGGTTTCACAGATGGTTGACTTAACTTTGAACACTTGGTTGAGGACTGAACTCTACAGCTGTGGTCAGTGTGGAGTTTTATTTGTGGCCTGATGAGAGAGAGGGAAACCCAGACCCAGGACATGAGTATTTTCCCTGTGTGCTCTTAAGGGAAATTATGCTTGGTGCAGAGAGCTGCATCTGGAAATACTGTGTGTATCTATTTTAGTTCCAAGTGAATGCCGCTCACTGGTGTTAGTAGTGAGGATTGAGGCTCCTTGATTACTGGCCCAGATTAGGGATGCCACAGTAGGGTGGCACAGTGGTGCGGTGGATAGTGTCACCTCACGTAAAAGTTTCCCAGTTCAATTCTCTGTCTGTATGTCCTACCTTTGTTCTTGTGGATTTCCTCCTGATGCACCATTTTTCTCCCACATTCCAAAGACATGCAGTAGGTGGATTGGACATTCTAAACTGGTTATTGGTGTGAGTGTGCATGTGAGTGTGTGGTGTGGAAGAACTACTGCAGCAGGGCTAGCCACCTGATGGTTATAAATCTTGGCTCTAGATTATTGCCACAGTTGAAATGACACCCTGACCTCAAGTGCAAAAATGGGGAAAAGGGGTTATGGATATATTTAAGCTGTTGTAAGGGAACATAGTTTCCATGTTCTTCACAAATGTGCTGCCATCTGGAAAATGTATAATTAAAAACATTTTACAGGCTTGGATATAGGTTAGAATTGCATTTTCCCCTTAAATGGACAGTTTATATTTCTTTAGGTATTTTACTTGATAATGTAACCCAACCTAACATGGAATTTATCAGCCAATATACAGATCTACACGCAATAATAGTTAATATTGCAAAAATAAAATGTGCTATATATTAAAAAACAATTTAAACTTTGCTACTTGCACTCTTTTAACTCAGAAGCATATTTCAAGCCATGTTTTCTGTGTACATTCTAAAAAAGAAAACATTTTTGCTAGAATATACAGTCATCTAGCAGAACAGTTAAGTACAACAGTAAAAATTTTTCAACACATATGAAATGCATTTGCTTCCAATATGATGCTTTGCTGTTAACAAATGTGATTTTTATGCTTATCTGCAAGAGCACTATAAACTTACTACAGACTTCAATTCTAAAATGCTAAAACAGGACCACCTGTAACTAAATATAGAAGAGATAGAATCAGGAATTGAGTGTGATGAAACTGTAGCTCAGGATCACCGGACAGTTGACTTTTCAACATATTTGTTAATAATCTTCACAAAGTTACCAAAGAAGACTCCATAGTACAATATGTAGACGATGCTCTGTACCAAGTCTACTGCTACTCCACAAGATGACCAATGACTCTTTTTCCTCAGTTGAGACTTGGCTGGATGACTATCAGCTACTTTTAAATAGATAAAAAAAGCAAAATTAATGCTGTTTTTACCTAAATCTCTGCAGGCACAGAAACAATCTTTCAATATCACATCAGCAAATTATGCCTCAATTGAAACTGATTCCAATACAAAGCTTCTTGGTGTCCTAATTGATGATGATAACTTAAAACATGATTAATACATCAGTCAACCTGTCAAGAAAAATTACCAAAACTAGGGTGTCCCCTACAGAAACAAGCCCTTTCTCACTGACTATTCTAGGAATTCTTTAGCAACATCTTATTTTCTTCCTTCACTTCTCTATGCAACACCCATCCAGACTAACATTCACTCCACCTTAAAAAAATAAACTAGAGGTTTGCTATAATAAAATACCTAAGTCTGCATCCAGTTTGCCAAACTGTTCATACCACTGCCTAGAACTGAAGTACCTAAACTGGTTTGAACTACCTAATTACCTTACCTACTGTGATGTCACCACTCTGGGACAATAATCAAGGAGTCTGAATCCTCACCAGTGACACTGGAGAGGGCGTTCACTTGGAATACAAATGGATACACTCAGTATTTCCAGATGCAGACCGCTCTGCATCAAGCACAATTTCCCTTAACAGCACACACAGGGAGCACACTTAATCCAAGGTTCTGGCTTTCTGTATCTGTCTTCCACCAAGCCCCATTAAGACTCCCCACTGATACAGGTGTAGCATTAGATCCTCAGATGAGTGTCCAAGCCAAGTCCTCCAGCACCCTGTCTGTAGTATAACCAGTGCTTCATGTGCCTGCCCCAAGTAGCTGACACACATACTCTTTGAGATTTAATTTTCACACACACACACACACACACACACACACACACACACACACACACACACACACACACACACACACGCGTGCGCACACGCACACATGCACACACGCACACACAGACACACACATACACACAGACACACACACACACACACACACACACACACACACACACACACACACACACACACACACACACACACACACACACATACATACACACACACCTGGGAAAGACTGTCACACATTATCCTACCAACTTTGCCCAGACTATAAGGTAGATTTACTGCCACTATTCAGTTACTATAAGGCTCTTAAAAGGTATTGAATTATACTCAGTGAAGTTAATACTATTACAAATGGTAATGCTGACCAAATAGCAAGGCTTTCAGGAGTGGCGAGAGTTATCACCAAATGAGTATATGCAAATACTCTCAAAACTTAAATATTTTTTCTAAAAGGAGCAACCACATTGAAAAGTTTAAATATATTTAATAATAAATAATATAAGAACATGAAAATACTAAATATTTATTTACAATAAACACCAGAGTTTCAGCCAGAGGGAATATTAAAAATAACACTGATGGAAACGTTCACACAGTTATAGAAATAGTATTTCTAATCTCATTATATTTTTCTGACTAATTTAAAAGAAGTACTGTCACTAGTTAAGTTACTTACTGAATAGAGCAAGGCAAGATAATGTAGGTGAGTGCTCCTTATTATCAGATCCAAGATAGAATACAGAATGCTGACAGCATACTCATATTAATATCTAAATAGTACTTTTGGCTTACAGAATGACATCATACACATCTGGTCATCTGACTCTATTCCCCATGCTATCACCAACACTAGAAGCTAACAGGATTTTAGTGCCTATGTGTTACCATACACAATGACAGAATTTTGCTCAGATCTTCTGGAAGTCATAAAACCATTCCACTCTTCCTACAGGAGCTACAACCTATTCTATAGCACAGACATTCCTCTCTGGCTCCATTCAAAACTGTGGGATAACAACTTTATGGCTTAGCCCATAAATTAATTTAATTTCAAGAATATATTTCAAAGTCAGGTGGATTAAGATTAACCTCTTCACTTTCAGTATATGCTTTTACAATGTATGCATTTAAACAGTTACAGTAATGCATGTACATCTCTTTTCCTTCCAACAGGGGATACTGTTGATACATTTTAACCAAGCAAACCTTACAAATACATTTTTAGCACAAGCATCTGTACAAATCAGTTTGATATACAAACGATATATAATTGTTTACAAAATTCCAGTTAGCTGTGCTGGCATATGTTACAAATCCACTGCCCTATTACGCTTGGCATGGCCGGCAGTACCGCCTATTTTCACACCTACTCCCAACTGCTTAGTGTCCACAAAATATTAGTTAAAACCCAGCATCCTCCCACCACTATATAACATCCTCAAATACTACTTCCACTCTTAAGAATTTCCACTTACAGAAGAAATATGTCCTGACCAGGATCAAGTGTCATAACAGTACAGGTGACTCACTTTACTCAATCTATGTTCCTAACTGATGGAACAACATTCCACCCACCCTAAAACAAGATAACATGTTTCAAACACAACCTAAAACAACACCTAATTCCTCATGGCTATGCTCATGCTCTCATCCTTACTAAACACACCTTTCTTTCTGTTTCTCTTCCACTGCCAATCTCTCTCTGTCAATCAACCTGACTCTTTTACTTTTCTTATCCTTGTCTCTTTCTCTTTCATCCCCACTACTACTCCTCTTCACACTAACCTATATATCCTTAATCGTCTCCTACTAATACCCCTCCTTACCCACCTCATCATCTTACCTATCTACTGTCATCTCAACCTCTCCACCACCAGAACTTTTGCTACTTATGTTTTTCTTGATTATCTCTGCTTAGACCCTTCCTCCTCCTCTATTTTCTTTTCCTGCTCTAGTGACATCCTACCTCATTAATATAAATATACATATACTGAACCTATGTGCGTTATCATTGCTCTTGTATCTCCAGCTATTACATGTTAACATATCTTTGACTTACGTAACATAATACAACTTTGAAAGTATATGATGAAATATCATTACTATTTGTCTCAATACTACCTGCAAACTAATGTTTAAAATGTTTAATTTTCATTATTGTTGATTGTAATTATCTATTTTATGTGGAGCTTTTCTCCCTGAACCTCCACTGAAAATGGGACTTGAGCCCAGTCGGCCTTTCCTAGTAAACAAAAGACAATAAATAAATAAATAAACTCCTTGAAGAGGAATCAAAAGATGTGGCTTTTAAACCCCATTCCTTGTCTCTAAAGGAAGAACATAGCAGTGCCATTTGCACCAGTGTTAAGACAAAATAGTTACTACATTCACATTAGAAAGGTAATACTTCACAAGAATAAAGTACCTTATGTGCTAGTAATGAACATAAAAATGAACTGCTTGATATTTCTGAAGAAATTGTGATAAAAATGTACTGGACTGTTCAGTGGCCATTATACAATTCTAAAGATAAGAATACTATGGTAAGAGCACACTATGTGATCTAAAGGATATATAAGAAAGGCACCAACAATCCTGCAATGAAGCTGTATGCACCTAAGAAGACGCAGACTGGTATGAATGTTATCCTGCCATGTTTTGGTTGGTTCTCCTCACAGCTGATCATCTGCTAAACCCATGCCCCATCCTTATTTAGTCAGTCTCTATCAAACCCATCTTCCTCCCTCAGACTTTCTTTGACCCTGTTCAGTGGCAGTGAGGAGTTTGTCACACCTCTGGACAATAAACAGGTATGCTGCCATGAGGAATCTTATTGTGCCCTAGCTCTCTCCCACACACATACCCAGTCTGAGAAAGATGTCTGATAGGCTATGAAGCACATCATCACACTTTTATGGTAACTCAGACGATACCCACCCTCCCTCAATGACAACACTCCCCTATGCATCTCCAGGGAATCAACCTCAAGGTGAACCCTTGTGCATATTTTCCTTTCTCACAATGCGTTTGTAACCATCCTCCCTTGTCATCACTTCAGATGGTAATCAAACCAGGGTCACCTGTGCCATAGTCAGGGCTTTGCCCTTCTACACCATGGCACTGGATGAACTGTAATATACTAATAAAGGGTGATATGGTCATGGGGAAGGATTCGTAAAAACAATTATGAAACTAGCAGACTCACATGAGTATGCTATCATACCATCCCTCAAGGTGTCTGGAAGAAAGAGTCTTTCTTTGAGTTAGAGGTTGCCTTTGGAAAAGTTTTCTGTAAATATATTTGGGCTGTATATAGATTTTTTCTAAAATTGAGGTTTTGATTCAGAGATGTTATTTATATGGAAATGTGGGGAAAGAACTAAAGATAGATAAATACAGAGTGGGGATATATAAATGTCAAATCGAGTGATGCAAATGCTGGTGATGTAAGATAATAGGCTAGGGATTACATAGCAATAGGGTTTAGAAAACTGAAGTAATGATAGGCAAATTATTAAGAATGATATTTGAAATATGCATGCGTTGACTGATCATTTCATGTGCTCTAGGATTCAGGTGATCCTAAGATAACAGAGCCATCTAGAGGGCCAGATTCATAAAAGTTACTGAGTAGTATATATGCAGTGTCCATCTCACAATGTCTTCTTCAAATTAATGGGCAGCCTTACCCAATGAATCTGCACAAAGATGTGCAGCACAGCAGTGGGCTGTCTCCTTGTCCATGCTACATGCTAACAAAACAGTCCTGGAAAGAGCTATATGCTGCTTAGCCATGTGTTCTCCCCTTGGACTGCCTGTGGTAAGGCGTTCATACAGCCAAGTGAATGTATAAGGTAGAATGGTCACTCCTGGCTGCTCGCTGTAATGAACACAGTCAAAAATGAAGTTCAACCATGGAAGAAGAGATACATGGTGAGTAGTTTATTGGTAAAGTATTGAAAAGGTGTGTGGAGGATGCATGTGTGAGTGTATGGGTGAGTCCACCTGGGAAGTAGCAATATGGAGTTACTGAGGGGTTATATTAGGTAGGTGTGTGTGTGTGTGTGTGTGTGTGTGTGTGTGTGTGTGTGTGTGTGTGTGTGTGTGTGTGTGTGTGTGTGCGTGTCTGTCTGAGTGTGTGTGTGTCTGTCTGAGTGTGTGTCTGGGTGTCAGGATGGGTTGAGGTGGCTGTCCTACTTCCACACACCCTCAGACTAACAAGCAAAGCCTACAGTAATGGGTCTGGGAGGATAACTAGACACCAGAGTTACCTATTTAAACTTATGCTTGAACGGCACTTAAAAAGAATGGGGATTTGGGTGAGGGGAACCACTAGAAATCAGGGAAAACTCTTTAAACTTGTGTCTAAATGGCATGTACATGACAATATGAGTAAGGGAGACACAAGCCAGCAGAGATACTCTATGCAGGGTTCCTTAAAGATAGTTAATTCATAAAAAATAAAATGCAGGGTACCTTAAAGATAGTTAATTAGAAAAAAGAAAAGGTGGTACAGGGAACCACTATACACCAGGGATACTATTAACTAATGTGCCTTCAGGACACTAAAAAGGATTCCAGCCATGTTTTCTGCCTCTTCCCCACAGGATACTAGACCTCTGCACCACTAGACACCTAGGATACCATGAAAAAATTTACCTAATAAAAAAGGCAATTGCAAAGTGGGCAGGGGGTAAAAGGATTCAAACCCTCCACCCTTGGCACAGAAAGCCTTTGCAGTAACTCACTGCACTAAATAGCTAGTGTAGTTGGAGATTTTTAACATATGAGAATCTGTGGCATTATCTAATGCCTGCATCAATTTGTGACATATGAGGAAGAACGACTTGGAATGTTAAGCACAGCTCTCAAGCTCATATTGTAAGGCATCAAGACAAAGGCGAAAACATGGACTCATTTACTTACTTCTCAAAGAAACTTAAAAACTCATTAGGACAACAGATTTTGCAGTGCCATTCATTTACTGAAAAATATTATGTTTGAAAAGTGAATTATCAGTGAATTACCAGGGAGACGTTGGAAATTTACATTACAGGAACAGGTATGGAGTATGCGGTGTGTGTGCAAGTGTGTGTTTTACTCTGTGTTTGTGTAAGGGTGAGGGACTATGTGGGCCCTATGCTAACAGGAAGTGGCCACCACTGTTAACTACAGCAGGGAAGTTCTGTTCTGCACTCAAGGTAGTTAACAGTGATTCAGAGACATGTAAATTAGCTGATAATAAGGTATTTCCTTATTGTGGCTAATGTGACTCTGAATCACAAATCTCCACCTTGTGGAAACAGAGCCTTTTTACTGCAGCCATTACTGCGGGTGGTAGGTGTCTTTATGAATCCCCAGGATAGTCATGTTCCAGAAGACCCACTTAGATGAAAGAGAACATAGTAAGTTAGTTGAGCTAGGTTTATTGAATGGTGCCATCCTTGCTATGTAATGACAAAGCACAAAAGGGAAATAATCCAATTGTTAATGGGGGCACAAGTATTAGTAGAAGAGGAATGAAAAGAAACAGAGACGTGGCACATACTTCTGAGATGCTAACGAAGTAATGCACAAATTACAATTGACAGTATGTGCATCCCTGCTGTAATAGAACAAGGCACAATTAAAAAAAAAAATTCCACCAAGGAATACTGTGTGTGAGTCAGTGGAATATTGTAGTGAATAAATGAGATAGACAGGCAAGGCCAAGGTAACATCTAATAACTAAAAACAGGGAGATTTCTTAAAACATCAGTTAAGAAATTAGCATTTGTGGACATGGAACTAATAAATTCCACACCAGACTTAATTTACTTCTCTGGGCAAGTCTGGAAAGAATGTGTATAAGATGGGGACATGCATTTTTGAGCATGGGAGCAAAATATGTTTAATAATTTCAGGTCACTCACCTCTAGAGTACTCCAGGGGGATGCAAATACTGGAGATTCATGATGCATTACTTAAAATCAAAAGCATTTGAACTGTGTTGTAAAAAGGGAATTAGCACATTTGTTAAATGGATTCTTGGATATAGCTGACAATACGTACAGGAACCACATGAATTAAAGGGAAAGCTCTGGCAGGCAGTCCTAAGGAAAAAGAAGGATATCTGAGAATCAGACAAGAGAAATACCTCAATATTTAGCACCAAATTAAATAGATCATGAAAAAAGTGATAGCTGCACGGAGTAGAAGAAGAGGCTCATGGGCAAGTCAGGAAAGATAAACATCTGTTTAAATATGCTAAACTAATTTAGAAAAGTAGGTAAAAGAGTAGGATATTTTGGCAACTCACTCAGATCACAGATACTTCACATAAAAATTAAGGTAATAGACAATGGGAAAGGTTTGTTACAAAAGTGAAAAAAAACTGAGGGATATGCACTTGGGAGATGTATCTCGAAACCATAGAAGAAGAATAAAAGATTTTTATGGAGCTTCATGGAGAGTTATATGAAACAGAATATACATCAACTGACTAGTGTAGGGAACTTAAGGAAATATTTAGACTTGGCCTGTTTGCCAAAACTGCAAAATGTACAAAACGTACAGGTAAACCAGTTGATAGTACCCATGTCAGCTGAGGAAGTTAAACCTCAAATAAATAAATACATATCTTTCAGCAAGGTCTCAACATAATGAGGGAGTCCCAATACAGAAATTAGGAGGTCATAAACTAATAATTGCACAGGTGATATTGTTTATTCAAGATTTTGAAGGTAAGAGGATCCTAGTATCTTAGAAAAGAGCAATATTAAGTTATTCAAAAGGAGGGAATAGCTCTGCAGTACCATCTGCCTGTCAGCCAATTTCAGTCTTCATCAATGATTACAAAATTGAAATGGGAATTTTTACCACAAAAAATGTCAATTTTTGGCATATTTGATTGACCTTGTGATTTCATAAGTAGGATTCAAATATTAAACAATATCATTAAGAACTATTATGTTGCAAGAAAGATATGAATAGCCATAATAACTCATTGTTAGCAATATGTCTTGATGTTGAAAAGGCATTTGGTAGGGGGACTTGGAAATTTCTGAATGAAAGATGAAGAAAAAAATGGTTGCCTGTTAAAATTGTTGGGTGCTGCCCTTAATCATTTACAGTGATCTCTCAGCAAAAAATAAAGTAGGAATGTGGTTGACACTCTTCTATTAGACAGAGGTACTCACCCAAGGTGCCCAATGTTATCACTCATTTTTTACTGTAGATCTGGATCTTCTGACATTGTGAATATAGACATCTCTAATTCAGTGTTATAAAAAATAAAGGAATAGGACTATGTAGGCTGATGTGCTACTATATCTGATGAACTCAGAGCAGGATGTCCGTGCACTGCTGCAAAGGCTGAAAGGATGATGTGTTCCTATATCTTATAGACCCAGAACAGGATGTCCCTGTACTGTTCCAAAAGCTGAATGAAGATTAGTACTTCTTTATATATATAATAAATAAAGCAAACATAAAATAATTGTCAGTTAACTATAATCCCACCCATTCTATACAGCAATCTTATCAATATTTATGGCAGAGCACCCAAATAAAGCATTTTAAGATTTTGTCAAATAATTCAGCACCTCAGTAGGTTAAGGAATTGTGCGAAGATGTGATGGAAAACATTTTGATAAACTAAACACACACACACACACACACACACACACACACACACACACACACACACACACACACACACACACACATTAACACTCACACTATGGATTCATGCCCAGACACTCACAAATCGTTTCACTTGCTGTCACAGTGCTAACATGCATACACTTCCACTTGTATTCAGCTCTACATATTCCAGCCTGCACAGTTTCCCAAAATTGAAAGGTACTGGTATGCACAACCTAACCATGGTGCACACTCCTTCCTTTACTGCCCCATTCAGGTGTCTGGGAATCCAAAACTCCCGAACAATACACATACTGTAACTGTGAAGTTCACTGTTTACATGACATGGGGACAACAATGCACACACTGTAACTGGGAAGTTTGCTGTTTACGTGACATAGAAGACTGCCTGATTGGACACATAGACCCCTTCCACAGATTATTGAATTTGCATGTGACAACTAAAATATTACTGCAAAGACACTGAGAGAGAGAGACTTATAAATCAGAAACATCTTGTGAAGTATGCAAGAAAGCTCATCTTGTATATGTCACAAATATCTAAGAATGTCCCCTTTCTCTTACAATCTATTTGTATAAAAAGGCAATGTTCTTTCTTTTACCCAAACACTTGTTTAATCTGAGTGGTTTTATTTGTTTTTGGCATGTAAATATGTTGACACTTTTCCAATAAAGACATGTTCTGATAAAGAAAAAAAACAGAAACAACACACTGAAATATACAAATCTGCATGTTAGCACCACACTTGTTTATACTATGTATGCAAAAACATTTATGTATTTAAACATCCATACCTGTACTCTACAATCCCTAGAACACTGATAAAACATGGAGAACCCATTTTTTTGCATAGATTCTAAAAAAGTCAACCACTTTTTTTAGAATATGTAATAAACACTGGTCAGTTCAGGACTCTAGGCAAAGTATTTTCACAAAAATCTAAAATATACCAGCTAATATGCAAATCTACATGGTAGTATTTGAACAGCTTATATCATACAGAGAAAAAAATACTGTGTATGGGAAACATGCATGCATTGTTAGCACTTCAAATTCTTTTAAGAGATAACATTTAACATTATATCACTAGTGTATAAGTGAGACAAAAAGTGTACTCTACAAGTTGCACATGCCTTCTACATTTTATAATCCACCTCTGAATAGTTGACTTTAGCTCTGGTTTGTCAAGAAAATCAACCATTTTATGAAAGTGTAGGTTTACACAGACAAAAGAGCAGAGTAGCAGCACACAATGTTACAAGCACAATGTTCAAGAAGTGGATATATACCCCCAACCATCTCCTTTATACAGGATCTTATATGTTTGTTTCATCACATGACACGGGATTGTTTTACTGACACTTCAGTGGTCTCATTGGATAGTCTTTTTCCAAATCCAGCACAATTCTTTTCTGTTTCACACACTTACATAAGTATACACACACGCACGCACACATGCACACACACACACACACACACACACACACACACACACACACACACACACACACACACACACACACACTATGGGATGTGTGTTATAAAACTGCAAAGCAGACATACTCATTTTTATGGTGCGTTTTTTTATTCAACTAATGGCTCAACACTAAAAACACTTTTATGCAGAATGTATGTATTTAACAAATAATTTTATTTGATTTTAAAGACGTGGCTACAGGAATACAGGCATCCCCTTCTATTAACAGTGTCACCTCTCAGGCAGGGTAGGAGCATTGCCACAACATGTCAGATAACTCCAGATGGTGTTGGGAAGCTTGCAGTCAACTCACAAGGTCATGGTAGGATGTGATATGATGTCAAAATATGGAACTAGTATAGATAACTAAATTCTATAATAAGAAAATATGACATTCAAAAAATATAGATTACCCCATTGGGGATCACACCAATATAACATGGGATGAAGAGTAGAGAAAACAGAAAAAAAATGCAGTGAAGAAAGAATATGAAATTAAAAAAACAGCAAAGTAAAATGGCTGAATGCCCAAGACGAGACCTTACATAGCCAAGGGTGGACACTGGGATAGGATTTCAAGACTGGAAGATGTTAGGAGATGTAACTAACAGAGGACAGGACTTCTAAGAAAAAAAATGAGTGAAAGTGGACTATGTGATGAAAACATGTATCAGGGAACAAAGCATGCAGCAATCAGACTTTTTACATTTGTACACATGTATCCTAGTATGATAACTGACCTGTTTGTGTGGATAATACATTTGTACACATGTATCCTAGTATGATAACTGACCTGTTTGTGTGGATAATACACGATTTGTCCTAGATGCACTGATTGCTGAATATAAGAAGAATGAAACTATACCATTTTCGCTTACTTCACCCAAAAATTCATAAGGCAAACAGGCTCATTGTACAATATTTGCCTTTTGTGGTGTCAATTTTTAAAAGTAACATACAAACTCCAATCTCTTGCATTATGATTCTAAATAAAAAACAAACACCTATGCTGAATGTTTGGCACGTAACATTGCCTTCATTTTTTCCTCAAAAATCAGCTTTATTAAGATAAAACAACAGTTAAGGTTGAAAATAAAATATGTTGACAGTTCTATACATAGAATGTAAAAGTCTTTATAGTTCATGAACAATAAAATGTCTAGTGTGATTACGTTACATTTCTTCATTGACTACTATAAGGATCCCAATTTCATAGCACATCCCCAGAGCTGCATGCACTTTATTTTTTAATTTTATTTTGTCATATCTTTACTACACCCACTACTGAGCTAAAACAGCAGAAGTAGACACTGAAAAACATGCAGAGAGCTGATTCTGTGACAATCTGTAAAGGACAGATATATGATAACTTTTCCTGTGAAGAGAAACAATGTGTTACCCTGAACCTCAAACCTCTTGCAGCTCATTTATGGGGGTTACTTCATTTTTTTCTTAAAATAAATTACTGAATTAATCATTCCAGCATCACATTCTAACAAAGAGTATTTGCTCATCAATTAATTTTCATTAGGTTAACTAATTGCTGTATATATTTAACATTTTAAACATTTTTATAGGCTGATGAATTGATTAAAAGTTTAATTTTTTTAATTTAGACTTAATTAGTTTGTAATTAAAACTTTTGAAGCAATCACTCAGTCTGATGCATTTCTAGCAGGTTACAGTTATGTTTGCATACAGATTCCATGAATTTTATTGACATGAACTAATTAGAAGTAAAACTAGCAAGTCAGTAATTCAAAACTGAATTCTGGGGTGATACTTTGCCATTTACTGGCAGCATACTTATCCCTGTCAGAGCATCTGTTGGCTTGTACATGACCCCTGAACTTGCAGATAAAACTTTAGTACAACTAAGTTCCATTAACCTTCACATGAATGATTGAATGGAACCTTCTGAATGGATGAAACAGATGTCTAAGGGCAGAAGCATCCTGAAATATGTTATCTTTCATGCAGCTTTGTGTCTCTCCTAAATAAACAGCATGACATCTATCTTTAGTATTAACGTTACATACTTAGTGCTGCAATTGTTTATATTACAACTCACCAAAATTAAATTCTATCATTTTCTAAAGGCAAAGATCTTTACTTTTAAATGTAGAAAATGCTAGAGAATATGTTTGTATGAATGTGCACATATGTATGTACATGAGCATATGTGTGTGTGTGTGTGTGTGTGTGTGTGTGTGTGTGTGTGTGTGTGTGTGTGTGTGTGCACGTGTTTCTGTATATGCATGTGAAATCATCTTTTGATGTTTATTTTTGATTATTATAGCTCTAATTTCTAATTCTAGTTCTCTCACAAGCTTTATCTTTTTATCATAAGAAGGCAATATTTGCAGCTATTGAGGCTTATGCAGTGATCTGAGGGTTTCAATGGCAGGGTCCCAGACATACGTAGAAGTAAGAGTTCTTCTATTCTTCACCCTGAAGTGCAGAAGTTTGCAGTGGATAAGTGCTTTGATTCTTAAAGGAGGTCATCATCAGATTCAGTAAACATTGTAACCTAAAGTGATACCCTGCTTAAGGCATTTATCTGATATAAACTTACCTGTTTATGGAATGATAATACAGGAACTCTCCATATTCAAACTTTATGTTATGTGTTTTCAAACAAAATGCAACCAACCAAAGTTTTCTGTATAATCTTTCTCCCTTTCTTTTCCTTTGTCTCTCTTTTTCATTCTTCCCCTCTCTCTTTCCCATACTATTGTCTCTCACGCTATCAGCCTTACATGTTGCATTCTTAGCTAGGCTTTCAGAATAATCCATTTATATGGCTTAATAGCCCACAAAGATAACATTAATTATAAGTCATATGTTTATAATATAGGAGGACATATGATATATAATATGCTCCAAATTTGCAGTTTACTTTATCAGAAATATTGCTGCACATCCTTGTACCCCTGTTAATGCCTAAGCTGCGAAATGTATATTACAAATTTTAAAAGACTACACACAGCTAAACTGATTTTTGAAATGCCAGCTGTTTGTGCAACTTAATTCTGTGTACGATGCATATGATCTTTGTCTTTCGCATTCAAAAATTAAATCAGATCCGAGGATTTTTAACTGTCATATGGTCTACAAGTGTAAGTAGTTCTTTATGGTTATTTTTACATTTGGTTGCACACCAGTTTAAAAAAAGTGACTCCTAAGTTGTTCACATAGCTTAAACAATCTCTGAAGATAAATATTGGTTATACAGTTTGGAGCAGCAAGTTGTCCTATAAGAGCACATTTTGTTTGTCAAAATACATTTCCTTCAAATTCAAAATCAGTAGTATTTAACAACTGGGATTTACAGATACAATATACGGGATAATAAGTAGCTGTTATTTCTGTTTTTAGAATAATGATCAGCTCTATTGGTTTCTTTCACTTCTACAATGTCCTTGATAAGAGAGATGATCTACTATAATGAGATCTCTTAAACATTGCACAGGAATGCATATTAGTCTGTCCATTAGCAAAAGACTTTCTCAGCCAAGCATAACAACGGTCATAACATGACTCCCACACCTTCTGAAACAACTGTATAAAGGTTAACACAGCATCAGGTCTCACAAATTATAATTTAATTGGATTTCATCTCACACTGCCCAGCACATAGATTAAGAAACAATTATAAAACAACTCATAGCAGCCATGTGCAAGTGGCTGCTTACGCTTAGGCAGAAAAGCACTGATAGTTGGGGGTTTGGGGGAACCTATCATATCCCAGAAGGTTAAGAAGATAAAACTAAGGGGAAAGAAAGGATGGCAAGGGGAAAACATGTTTAAAAAAACAAGAATCAAAATGGTAGCAGTGCAAAAGATAAATGAGAGTATAGATTTGAACTCTTGCCCCAGGATGTGGATGGGTTTCAGAATGCAGTAAAGGGCTAAGAAGTAATAAGAAAGAGAAATGGGTAAAAGTGGTTATAGTTTGATTTTGGAAGGTAAAGGTGAACTTAAAGGAAAATTAATTAGTGGGGGCTCAAGAATTAAGTACAGTGGTAAAGTAGAAGGGTATAAAATGAGCTCCTTGAACAAACTAAATACTATGAACTAGTGAAGAAGGCATGAGAGTAGTAAGCAAACCAATGATGTTTAATCCACAAGCAAACACTCACAAGGTAGTGAAAAGTACACACAAACTGCAAACCAATAATAAAAATAAAATGCTTTTTATCCTGCTCACTAGCAGGACTTCTTCAGATAAAAAAATTTATAAAAACTTGATCATTAAATCCTGAGTAAAAAAATGGGCGTTGTGAGCCACCCAAGTTACACTCAATTACCTTAAAGCGACATTGCTCACTGTGGAACACAAGTTGTGATTTAAAATGCAAAATGCATATTAGATATATTTACAACAAGTTTCTACCTCTTCTAGTAAAATAAATATTCAATAATTAAACACATAAAAGACTCCATTGTTAACAACAGTGCTAGCAAAGCTAAAGTTGATTAAAAGTCTGAAACAAACACCGAAGTTGATAGAAGTCTAAAACAAACAGTTGCCACATTACTATTACACCAACTAAATGCCTAAACACTAACAAGTAGACATGTCAAGGGTCTAAAAATACAAATAGTGCAAAGACAAAGTTAGAAAAACTAAGAAAAAATAAAATAATACTAGGTAATACTATTGCAAACCAAATAACAGGTTTAAAAGTATTTTGTTGTTATTTTTGTTTATGTTTAGATTTGATATTCTTAAATACATAAACCTACAAGTATACCAAAGTCCTACTTCACTAATAATAAACTGTAATTTTAATTTTAGTTGTAATTTAGATTTTGTTTTATAGTTTTCAGTTTTTTAATAATTTTTAAGATTTAATAATTACCTTGTTAATATTATACTTTGTTTTCTCTAAAAAGTAACAAGGGTGTTGTGTATAAACATTTATGGTATACTAGTGTCTCAAGTTCTTAAGTTTAAGCATACATGCCAAAGATACTTCTTCATTCAAACCCGGGTTGAAACAAGATCCAGTACGCAGTTGCCAACACAATTCAAGTTGTTCTAATAATAAAGATGTAGGTCCACCTCTATTGTCATCAAACACTGAGTCAATGGCTCTAAATAAGAAAGAATGGTGTGGGTATAACACTATGTGTCTTGCCAGAGCATTGTCTAAGCTTTGATTTCTGATTTTATACAAGTGCTCATAAACATGTTCTTTTAACTTACGATCGGTTTTACCAATGTAGAAAGCGGTACAACCTGAGCATTGAGCCACATAGACTACAGATTTAGACTGGCAAGTAAACCTAGAGTGGTTCTTGTAAATAGTGTTTCTAATAATTACCTCCTTGCCTGTACACATGTGCTTGCAATAATTGCACATTTGGCATTTGTCCATACCACACTTCCAGTTTAAAGCTGGTTTGTTGACCTCTAATAAACATTTTAAGTTAGTACCATGCTTGTATGTAATTCAAGGGCTGTTTTCAAACCTGTCAGCAATATGGACATCTTTTCAAATTATTTCCCAATTTTTGTATAGGATGTACTTTATCTCCTTAGCATCACTACTAAAAGGGGTAATCAGACCAATTGTGTATTCATATTTGTCAGGATGACTAGAATCAATTGTTCCAGTGTTGTTGAGACTCAGACTAAGAATTGGCCTATAAAGGCCTTGTTCTCTCTTAGTGGTGACTTCGTCACAGATCGTGTCTATCAGATCCTCAGGGTAACCCCTTTTAAGAAACATGTCCTTCAGTTTTTGACTTTCATATAAGAAGTCTGACTCAAGTGTGACCATACGTGTAGCTCTCACAAATTGTCCCTTGACAACAGACTTTTTCTGGTGCCAAGGGTGACAGCTGCTGTAATGGAGAAAAGAATTGGAATATGTGTGTTTTCTGTAAATTTTAGAAACATATAAATTATTTGTTTCGTCTTTACTCAAATCTACATCCAGGTAAGAAATCTGGTCTGTATCAAAGACAAATGTAAAAGAAAGGACGCTAGTTGTACTGTTAAAATAATCTATCAGTGTTGTTGCATCATCCCTGTTACCATTGAGTAGTATAAAGACGTCGTCAAGGAAGCGGGTGTAAAAATGGATCTGTTTCTTAATGTCAGGTTTGTTAAAGATAAACTCATGATCCCATGATGCCATAACCAAATTTGTATAGCTAGCACCACATGGGGACCCCATTGCCACTCCTGTTTTTTGGACAAAGTATTTGTTGTTGAATGTAATGTAATTGTTGTTCAAAATGATGTCCAATATTTCCTCTAATAGGTTTACTTCTTCTAATGTTGCTCCCTTAGCCCTCAGTAGCCTACTGGTCCATTCAATCCTTTCATCATGTGGGATTGAAGATTAAAGGTCCTGGACATCAATGGTTAAAAAATTCAAAGAATGACTATAGTCCAAATTGTTAATTTGGGCTAAAAATGATCAAGAGTCTTTACAGATTTGTTGTTCCTGGTCACATATTTTTTAAGAGCTTCATCTACCCATTTCGCCCAAGGGTATGTTAGACTAGACCTTGAGTCTACTAATGGTCTCATTGGTGGATTACCAATGTTTTTGTGTAATTTGGGAACACCAAAAAGAATTGGTGTTCTAGGGGCTGGCATGCTGAGGTACTTGAAAAGGTCAGAAGTAGTCCTAGCTTCCAAAAACATCTCGTATAAGTGTGCTTTAATTTTAGAACAGGCTTAATTTAATTCATTACATGATACAAGCTGATAAGCAGGGCTATTGACTGTCTTTTCCATTTCGTTCATGTAGTGATCAGTATATATCACAACTAACCGACTACCCTTGTCTGGTGACATAATCCAAACAGGGGCCTGTTGGATTAAGTGTAACAAGTCACGTTGTTCTCTAGAAATGTTAGGGGGGAGATGAAACGTTTTGTTGTTAGATCTTACACTGGATGAGTTGGAAAAGTCCAACTCACAAATTTGTTCAAACAATAGCAACGGGGGATGAAGAGGAGGGCAAAATGTACTAGATGTATGTAAGATGCTACTCTGTATGTTTACATTGTCACCAAACATTAATGACAAGTTTAACTTTCTGACATACAATTTTAAGTCAAATAGTATTTTTGCCAAGTCTACCCTTCTAGATGGAACAAATGTATTCCCCTTTGCTAACAATTCAACCAAGGGTGGGTCAATGACAATGTATAGTTATAGATTTTAAAATCCTTGTCTACATTCAAAACAATTTCTTTACGCTTGAAATTTGGAAGTTCTGTTGTGTTCAAATGTGGCATTCTCATCTCCTGCGCCTGCGATTCTTCACTCTGTTGTTGTTGAACTGTGGCTTTTTGCCCTTCGATCTCAAGTTGTACTGAGAGGCTGGGTTCTGAAAATTTTGGGCATTTTGGACTGGCAGAACTTCTCATGAAACAGTATCAGATCTTTGACTGAGATGGTCCCCTTGGGGCACATTCAAAGTAGTCTGTAAACTGCATGAAACATGTTGATTTCCAACTTGTGTGTTTTGAATACTATTAATTTGGCCATAGTTGTTAGTTTTAAAAACTTGTGAAGGTGGAGGTTGAGGATAAGCAACGCCTTCTTTATAAGCTGTACGATCTCTGTTAAGCTTTTTCATCTTAACTTCTCTTAGTTTAATTAAATGTTGGTCAATACTAACAAAAATTCTGTCATAGTCAAACATGTAATGCCCAAAATCAGGATGCTGTTAAATACTGCTCTCTAAAGCTGTTGCTTCCTCAAGTAGTTGTTCAGTAGTTATTTGGCAATGCTTGACCATTAAATTAAGCAAGTCTAACCCTTGTTTGTAAACAGAAATTGCACCTGATCTGATTTTCTGTGGAGAACAGTGAGTTAGGATATGGAAAGTTACCTTCATCATTTCAGAATCCATCAACTAGTAGGTCAGCCAAATAAGAGAAGGCTAGTGGCCCAAAATTTGTACATCTGTATTCATGCAGACGTATGAAAGAAATAAATACATTACATAAAGCAGGGCTTCTTTCATATGGCACCAATCAAACTTCAGAGGTGTACCGAGTCATACGAGATTATTCTGCAAGTGATCATTTCCACTGGCAGCCAGAGTCCACTCTATACTGCTATAGCTAATTATTTACTTAATCCAAGTTGAAAACATACATATCTATTATCTTCATTTATATATACCCGTAGACATATTTATGGAGCCTTGAGTAATATCACCCAATCAAACAATATAGAAAACTTACTAGGTCTTTAATAATATATTTTTCCATATGGCCAGATATAATACACCAGGGAGCTGTTCAAACTTTTCATAATTTCATAGGGCTCTTATTATCATGGCAACAGATTTTTCAGAAATTACAAGAAATAATCTTTATGACTTTAGGGGTTTGGACACTAAACTAAATAAGTGCTGACAGATTAAAACTGTAGACTATAATATACTTATTTTATTAACTCCATGGACTTCTTCTCCCATAATTCATCAATAGCAGTTAGTAAATGTAAATGTAACTTTAAAAAGTCTTTGATCTGTATTTTATAGCAAAAATCTGAACACTTGATATATCTCTGTTCTCTCGTGTTAAGCTTGTACTAGCTGTTAAACATTATCAGATACAGGTGACTAAAGCTGGAACAATTAATTCTTGCTTACCTAGTGCCTTAAAATGACTTTCTAATGGTAGTAGGGTACACCAGCTGTGCATAAACATTTTACTTAAAATTAATATATCACTTCAGTGTAGGGAGAATTAATTTTGGAGTACCTCATTATCAAGTATCATTTGGAGAGACGTATTACTTGCCCTTCTACAATGCCCTTCTTGACATGGAATGAATTAGCCACTACAATAATCAACATATGCATTTGTAAAGGTGAGCATCTTGCAACTTTTTAAATGTATAATTCTTGTGTTTTCATTGCCTTAACCACAGGTGGTTTATGTTAATCTTAGTCACTGTAGATAGTACCAGGATCACACAGATTACAAATAAGTGGAACAGTATGAGGCTAATAATCAGCTAGAAAGTACAAAATGGGGGGAGCATAAACAATTTTTATTAAAAAAACAGGTTGTCTTTAGCCCCACTTACTAGTGAATGATAATAAAATGAGGTGCTGGATTTCTAAAACTCATCTAAGTTAAAAAGATGGAAGCACTACTCCCCAAACCAAAAAAAGATATATCAGTATAGTAAAAGGCAATAGCATGAGACAACCATTTGGAAATCATATGCTTTGGCACAGATTGTCTTTTTTTCTTACCTTCACAAGTAATGAACAGCTGATCAGAGTTTAAAAACATTTAGTTTTGTCAAGATAGTACCCGATGGTCTGTGTACATCCAAGGTATACAATATCCTTTCTTCCTTCATTTAACTTGTCTAACACTTTAGGTATAAATGAAGGATTCGTTCTTAAGGAAACCCTATCTTTATGGAAAATGACTTGACCCACCATAAGAGCTTGCAACTCAGATACTCTTCTTGCAGAAGTCAGAGCTATCAATAACACTGTTTTCCATGTTAAGAACCTCAAGTCAGACTGATGCACTGGTTTAAATGGAATAATGATTAATTTTTCTAAGACAAAATTTTGATCCCATGGATGAACCTATTTTTTAGGAGGCTTGGAACACAACACCGCTTCCAGAAACATTTGAAAATGAAGCTGCATTGAAGGAGATGGAATCTTGAGCACACATGCTGAAATGACTGACAAATGAAGCCTGATAGAGGAGTAAGGTAGGCCGGAGAAATGTAACTCGCACAAATATTGTAGAAAAAGAGAAGCGCTAGTCCAGTAAAGATCCTGGTTCTTGCCTTGGCACAAATAAGAAAATATCTCCCATTAACTAATATATTATTTTCTAGTAGCTAGATTTCTTGCCTCATTTAATACGTAATGCATGTCCTCGGGAAATTGGTACCTAAAAGGTATTAAGATTCTATCAACCAGGCAGTTACTTGCAGGTGTTTGTAGTTGGGAAGTGTGATACACTCTCTGGGGGGAATTTAATAAAGCCTACATGGTCTCATTTTCCATGTAGGAATCATGCCACGCTGCTTGCACGAATGTAAGCAGGTTGTAGATTCAGTAAACACAGCTGGGTGGCGCGCACGCATACGACAACATGGAAGTATCCATGGCATGCAAATCACCTCATAAGTAGGTGAATTCCATGCAAATGAGTCAGGTAGAGCGATCCAGCAAGCAGATAGGTAGCTCTACAGACCCCATGTCAGTGTCTGTAGTGTACATGGAAAAATTCCTTGTACAGGAATGTAGACAGACAAAAGGGACTGTAAAAATTTAGGCAGATGGACAGAAATGGCATAGCACATACAGATATGAGTGAAACTATCCACCATGTATCTGAAAAAAATAAGTGAAACAAGTTAAAATAATTTTTTTTTAATAATCTGTGCATGATTGCGTGGCACGTTGCAATGCACAAACATGCCTCATTAAAAAAAAAAAAAACTGGAAAAACAAAAGTAATAGTATGTGGCAGAAATGTATTACAGGACTCTGTGTGGAGTATCTGTAATGGTGTATTGGTGCTGTTGCTAACATGGTAGAGCTTTGAACCATATTGTTTCCAGGGTAAGAGCATGGATCTCTTTGCAAATGAGTTAGAGTTACTGAATAGCAGAAATGGGTATCCGTGTCTGCATATCCTTTCCTTGTAGGCACAGAACCATGTTGCTGTCCACACAAGAGGTAGTTGACATCAAGGGAGGGTGTGCCCAATAACGTCTAAGCTGATTGGAGCTTAGCTGTGCCTGTTTGCGTGGTGTGCCACCATGCTGAGTGTGGAAGTCTGGGGGCATGTGTACACTAAGTGCTAAGCTTTGTATAACTACAGGGTGCATGTTTCTACTTGTTTGTGTGGCATGCCACCATGCTGAGCCTGGAAGTATGGGAGTGTGTACACTAAGTGCTAAGCTCTGTTTACCTATGGAGCGTGTATTTGCTTGGTGCACCACAGTGCTGAGTGTATTTAAAAGGCAATGACATATTAATTAGGCTTGACCTGTGTTTAACTTAAACTAGGGCCATTAAATGATGTTATTGATATAGTAGGCAGGTGGAATGCATCATAGGTATTTATTTATTTTATTGATTTATTTATTGACATTTGTTAACCGGGTTAGTCCAACTAGGCTAGTAGCCCATTTTCAGTGGAGACCCAAGGAGAAAAGCTCTAGATAACAAACAAATTACAGTTCAAAATTCACACTCAAATAGTTTACAGTATGTAAAAAAATTCACACTCCAATATAGTAAAACAAAATTAGAAGTACATGCAGAATAGCAAATAAACAACATTTGTAGAAAGAGATATAAAAATATACATCAAAAGTTAAAATGTCAGTTTTGATAGCTTGAGTTTAACAGGTAAACACCTAGAAGGTTACTAGGTGAGAAAAGGGTAAGAGTAATTATTAATACACTAGTGGTGGGAAATATGATACAAGAGTTTGGTAGGTTTAGGTTGGGTTGTTGCAGGGGCAAGTCTTGGAGTTTAGTAGGTGTAAGTTGATTTATTTTTTAAAGTGTAGTTGGTGGATAGTGGAGCGAATGTGTATAGGAAGTTTGTTTGAAGCTTAGGTTCATAGGTTCATAGGTTTATACTAGGCTATCTGCCCTAAGGCATTTACAAGCCTAGCCCAAAGTTTTGTGGCTTATGCCACCCCTTATATGAAAAAATACTGTGCCCGTTAGTTTGTTGTGCCTCTGTCCAGCAGTGACACAGAGATGATTCCCGGGGTAAACCTATGATCTCCCATCCACAGGTCAAGATTTCTCTTGAACAGAGCCAACAAGGTGCTCTGCCTCACATGGACCAGGACTCTATTCCACAGCATAGGGAGTCTCTGAGTGATAAATCTATCCCTCCAGCACGTCCTATTTATATCCGTGCTAAGGTTTAAGTCGCTTGCTCTAGTGGTTTTGGTGGATTTGGATTTTTTGAGGTGGAGCATGTCCATTAATTCCAGGTTGGACATGGCCTTGTATGTCAGGCACATGTCACCTCTGAGCAGATGGTATGTGACTGAATAGAGCTGGAGTTTCTTCAATCTGGCAGCATATGACAGATTTTGGAGTCCCTTTATCCTTTTGGTGAGAAACTTTTGGGGTCTCTCCAATTGCTGCAGATGTCGGGTGAGATACATCCCGAATGGGGCATTGTACTCGATCATTGGTCTGACAAGTGAAGAGTACAGGGAACAATGACCTCACTAGATCTGGATGTGAATCCTTCATGATCAGGTGGGCAATGTAGAAGGTCTTTCTAACCACTTTAGCAACGTGAGTGTCAAAAGAAAGGCCACTGTCAACCTGGGTCCCCAGGTCCCTGATAACCTCTTCTGTGCTTAGTGGATTGCCACCTATATGGTAGCTTGGGGTTACCTTGTTTTTCCCGAAGGGTATGACTATACATTTTTTGGCGTTTAACTTCAGGCCATGGCTCTGGCACCAGCTATCTGTTTCCGTGAGTCCCTTCTGAAGGATATCTGTGTCCGATGCACTTTCCACTATGGCGCCCAGTTTGCAGTCGCCTGCAAACTTTGTCAGCCAAAGTCCACCCATGTTGGCCTATACTTCTGAGAAGTAGATGCCGAACAATAGGGGGCCAAGGACCGAGCCCTGTGGGACACCACTTGTGACCGGCTTGGAGTCTGACATAGCGCCAGCAACTCTAACCCTTTGGGTTCTGTCCTTAAGCCAGTTTACAACCCATCTTGTGACATATGGGTTTACATTTAAGCTGGTAAGTTTTTCTACAATACCCGAGTGGGGTATTGTGTCGAAAGCCTTTGCAAGGTCAAGGTAGGCTGTATGAACTGCCTTTCCCTCATCAATGGCCTTGGTGACTGTTTCGAAGAAGTTGACCAGGTTCAAAAGACATGATCTGCCCTTGACGAAGCCAAACTGGGTCGGGTCCAATGTCTGCAAGTCCCCTATATCTTTGTTTATGAGCTCCATTACGATCCTCTCCATAGCTTTGCAGACTAGACTTGTTAAGCTTATGGGGCGGTAATTACCAGGGTCTGTAGAGGCACCGCCTTTGTGGAGTGGGACCACAGTTGCCGTACGCCACTCCTTGGGCACGTATCCTGTGGTAAGGCTGAGATTAAACAGCTGCCTTATGTGCCTTGGGCTACAGAGCATTTATATAAAAGTTTGCCCACATTTTTCTTTGGTTGGTAGATATCCAGGAGTTGCTGGTTTGATATGCGGAGGGTCTGAGATGGGGAATAGGTGGATACCAGGAGGAGAGAGCTGGGCAGGAAACTGGTTTGTAAAGTATAGAGTGTATTATTTGAAATTGTGATAGAAGGAGATGTTGGGGGAGTTCAGGCCATTGGAGAACGTTTAGTGCCAGGCAGTGGTGTGAGCTGTAAGGAGAGTTCATAATGAATCTAGCTATTTTGTGGTATGTTTGTTGAAGTTTGGACAATGTTGTGGCCTGAATGTTTGTTAGAACTGCTGCAGGATATAGAAGGGAGGGGAGGAGGAGTGTTTGCGCCAGGGAGAGTCTGGCAATGGAGGTTAGGAATTTTTTGTTTCGATATAGCAAGCCTAGTTTCTGGGGATTTTTTTTTATACATTGGAGTATGCATAGGTTAAATTTAAGTTCATCATCAATGATAACACATAGGAGTTTTGTGTGGTGTTCAGGTTTTATGATAGTGTTATTGGAGGATGTAATAGTAAAGGTGGATTTATGATGAGAGAGAGAATGGGGGAGAAAGAGCAAGAATTTGGTATTTTTAGGGTTCAAGATGAGTAGATTGTCTGACAGCCATTTTTCAGTGGATCGATAAGTGTTTTGGGTTAGGGTAAGGAGTTCAGAGATATTTATGGAGGTGGAAATGATAGTTAAGCCATCTGCATATTGGATGAGGGAGGATTGTTGACAGGATGTATATAGCTCATTAGTGAATATGTTAAATAAAAGGAGACCCAAGATGGAGCCTTGTGGAACACCAGATGGGACTGAAATATAGGGAGAGCAGGATGAAAGCCATCTGACAGATTGCTGCCTACAAGAAAGATAGCTAGAGAACCAGGCTAGAGAGGTATCAGATAGGTTGAGGTTATCAAGTTTAGATAGCAGTATATAGTAAGACACCATGTCAAGAGCTTTGTATAGGTCAAGAAAGAGACAGGATATGAGTAGGTTGTTAACATGGACCACAGCGATAGTATGAGTAAATGATAGTAGGGCAGTGGTTGTGGTATGGTTAGGCCGACAACCATGCTGAGTGGAAGTGAGAAGGTTATATTGGAGGAGATAGTTGAGAATCTGAGAGTGAATGCATTTTTTTAAGTATTTTAGAGAGAGAGGATAGGATGGCGATGGGTCTGTAGTTAGATGGGTCAGTTAAGTTACCTCCTCTATGCAAGGAGATGGTGAAGAAGGATTTCCAAATGGATGGAACTGCAGCTTCTTGAATTGATCTATTGATGAGAATGGATACAGAATAGGTGATAGAATCAGCAGCTAGTTTGAGGAAGGTAGTAGGGAGATTATCTGTGGAAGGAGAGCAGGATTTAATCTTCAGGAGAAATGTTTCGACACAGGAGGTGGATTTAGGTTGAAAGGAGAAAAGGGTTTTGTTGAGTGGTTTTGGGAGGGGTAGGGAGAGTAGAAGAGTTAGAGTTGGAGGGTGTGAGTTTTTGGATTGTGTCAATGAAGTGTTTATTAAGGAAGGTGGCAGTCTCTAGAGGAGATTTATTAGGGAATGGGGAGAGGTTGGAAGGGCAGCCTGGAGAAAGAATTTTGTTTTGAGTAGACCAAAAGGTACATGGGCTGGATTTGCTATTGAGTTGGCCAGAGTTGTAGTAGGCTTTTTTGTCCTTATTGATTTGTTTCTTGACAAGATCCCATAGTTCTCTGTAATTATGTAGTAGGGGTAGTTCTTTAGTTTTAACCGAGGTTTTCCAAGCATTATCTCTGTTTTGCATATGGGATCTAGTATCCTTGGAAAGCCAGGGAGCATACCTTGGTTTGATTCTAATTCTTCTGGAGGGGGCGAGGTGTTGAGGGTGTTCAGGAAAATGCTATTAAATTTACACACTGCACACTGCATCCTTGAGAGGGATTTGCTTAAGGATGGACCAGTCAATATTAGACAGTATGGAGCTGAATTGAGTAACATTAAAGTTAGTAAGTTTACGACAGTCTCTATATAGGTGTGATTTGCGTATTTGGGTAGAGTGTCTCAGAACAGACGTGGGGAGATGATCACTTAAGGAGTCTGGTAGGGTAGTTGGGCTATGATAGAGATTGGGGAAGTTAGTGAGAATCCAGTCGATAGTAGAGGTGCGTGATGTGAGGTAGCCAATCACACAGTCACCAACTACAGCAGAGCACTATGAAGTATTCATACACCCTAAAATCTGATTTTTCCCCATTACTCAGCATCACTGGAGTACAGACTTGGGTATTTTAAACAATGCTAGGGGCTGCTGTATGTACTAGATGCTGAAGTCATTGCTGCTGCTGCTGCTGCTGCTGCTGACAATAGGACTAGACAGAGAAGGAGGAGAGTGTTCAGGCCCAGGGTAACCTTCCAGGAGCTACATGAGCTGGAGATTGTAGAGCAGTACAGGGTGGACAGGGACATATTACAAGAACTCACTGTGCTATGCCACCCTCAACTCAGACCCAGAGCCAACAGAGGGGAACCCATCACAGTGGAAACAAAAATATGTGTAGCCATTAGGGTAATAGCCACAGGTACTTTCCAAAGACGAACTGGGGATATGATGGGGGTTTCACAGGCATCAGCATCCAGTGTACTCCACTAGTTCCTGGATGTCATGCTACCACATGCCAGTGGGCAAATAAGTTTCCCCTCACCCCTGAGGTGAGGGCCAGCAATATGCAACATTTCTACCATGCAGCACACTATCCTGAGGTACTGGGTACCATAGATTGCATTCATGTATACATCAAGGCAACACCAGGCGAGGAGGATAGAATCTACGTCAATTGCAAGGGTTACCACTCCATCAACTGACAGGTCATGTTCAATGCCCAGGGCATAATCATAAATGTGTGCACTGGCAGCTCTGGCAGTTATCATGACTCCATATCTGGCACGCATTACAGCTATACCAGATGTTTGCTAGGGGGACATCCCACATGGCCATTTACTGGGGGATCCTGGCTACGCACTGGAACCATGGATGATGACACACATCAGAAATGCACACACACACCCATGGAAGAATGCCATAATGAGGCACATGCACAAACTAGAAACATCATAGAGCTTGTGTTTGGGCTTCTAAAGTTCCGCTTCCAGTGCCTTAATATATCTGGTGGAGCCCTGCAGTACTCTGCAGACACATGTGCACAAAATTCCCAGTATGTGCCATGCTACAAAATATGATCTTGTGGAAACAGCTGCAGCAGGATCAGCAAAGGGAAGGGATACACAGCCCCCCACCAGATTCTAAGCCACCACAGCCGCACTCATAGGAGGACTCGGAGGAGGAACCCACTGCTGATGTCCCTGTAGACAGGCATAGGCGTGCCAAGTATGCCCTGGCTTTAGCTAAGAGACAGTGCATAGCACATGCACTGACAACCTAGCTGCCTAGAGACTAACATCTTACTCTAACTCACATATATATATTAAAACTTATGCCAGGGAACCAACACAACCTGTAACTAACCATGTATTGGCTGTATACTGTGTGCATCAGACAGAATTGGCCCTGAAACTGCAGTTCTGTCAACTGCTGCATTCACAAGGTAAGTCACTTGCCTGCACACCACTTGTAAGGAGTCTGGACCCACTGCATGTATGCAAGAGACTATAGTGGACTATTTGGAGAGATGTAACATCCACATGGGACTACATATACCCAGTCCAATACTTTGTGTTCTGTAATATTCACTAGGCCTCATGGTTGGTATATTCACTACAGCAGTCAAGGGAGATGTTAAACAGTGAGGTCACATGATATTTGCACTACTATCTATGCCAGCAGATCATGTGCTGTTCTTTCCCCACCCCCAACACATCAGTGTTTCCATACAAATGCTGTAACAGTAAGTCAGCAATGGTATATCAGCAGACCAGGCAATCTCAGGGCTGTGACATAGAACCCAATCAAACAGTGTATGCTACACGTAATGCAGGGATAAAAATGTACATATGTATGCTGTTGATTGTGTGATGTAGGCTACATCTTTGTCTGGCAACCTGTGTGGCTCAGTGGGCTAGGGATTTTAGTATGGGTAATGGTGTTGATGGTTTGAATATGGAGGTATGCACAGCTTTTTCATGTGAGGTATTATTATCCTGGTGTTTCCACAGACTGTTATACCTCTCAGTCAGTTAGTGCAAGAAATCTGTACCAAGCCAGGAAGAACAGGGGGACAAAGGCCCAAAAATAGAAACAGACAGTACGGACTATTCTGATTAACATAGAAAGTTGTTAGTATGACATTGAGTTGCATTATTACAGAATATCTGAAGAATATAAAGTCCAACAATCAAATGTTTGTCTGTAGTTAGTATTATTCAGTGACTGCAATATACAATAATTTACCAGAACACCACAAATGTATGAGGAACAGACCAGAAATATGAGGCAATATTCTGGACATTCTGGGAAAATCTGTACAGTTGAGAGGTATACAGACTGTCAGTCTGTGTGTGGAGTAACAGTATGAACCTCAGTCACAAATTAAATACAGCAGATAGCTGGGGAATACCGTAAATGATCTGAGGGAAGTGCAGAACTGCAGAAACAGGTGCAGCTGGCAATGTCTGCAACACACAAAATCCCAGACTGGAGAACAGGTAGGTCTGGCCTTGAGTCTCCTTGTAAGTACTGACAGTCCCACTGGGCATGCTCCTACACTTCATTAAAATGAGTGCAATTCTGTTGCCTCATTATAAAAATGACCTACAATGTGTAAATACATCTGTACATACAAGCATATATGTATACATATCCGTCTGTCCCTATCTCTGTCTCACATGATTATTATATTATCCCTATCTCTGTCTCACATGATTATTATATCTATCATTAAGTATTATCAAAGAGATGTATACCGATATACATAGCTATATATATATTACAATGATACATAGACTATCCACATATATCTACATAACATATATAAATACACACACAGCTACATTTATAGAGACATCCCTGTTATAAACTGATATATGTGTGGATGTTTTTATTGTTGAGAAGTAAAAACAAGTACCAAGTTGGCTGGTCAATCCAATGCAATAAAATGTCCAAAAATGATGACCAAATGCAGCAAGCTAAAAGAACTTCCTTTATTCCAACAAATAGCACAAGTACTGAGTACTTTCACAGAATGTATCTGCTTCTTCGGGTGATAGCATCTGTACTTTTCATCTAGCTGTTTTTATACTTACTGATTAGTACATTAATTGAATAATCATCTAGTTAAAATCATTAGCTTTTAAAGTTATATTTCTTTATAAGCTTCAAATATACATACTCATATAGATATAAACATAAAAACAAAACACATTAAAATACTAATAAAATGTTTAGTATATTCACTTGATATAATTATGTAAGCGATTTAATTCAGGTTTAAGGGAAAATATTTCATTGAGACCTGGGGGGGGTACATGCATTAAAGTTCAGTAGCCACTTATTTTCCTTTCTTTCAGTATAATTTTTGATGTCCCCACCTCTCTTTGTTAAAGATACATTTTCTAAAATTAATGATAAAAAGAAACGGGAAGAGGCACGGCTGCAGTTCTTAAACCAAGTTTAATGGTACCAAACACGAACACAAGTGCTTTTACTAGTTGCTTCTTCAGGTGTAGTTAAAGTGTAAAAAGACACCATTCTTATACTAATCAAACATATCACATGACTTACTATCTAACAACCTTCAATTAAAATTATACTAACCCATAAAAACCTACCATTAAAACATATAATTTTAACAGACAGAGCAGCTAAAAAAACACATATACATACATATATATATTATAGTGCAACATATTAATGATAAAAATGATCTGAACAGTGGTCAGATTTTCAAAACAGGTCTTAGAGGGACATGGTCATTTAAACCATGCCCTTTATCAGCGCTCAATCTAACAATCCATTCAGCCTCCGGCTCTTTTTTTCTGCTTTTAATATCTCCTCCTCTTGCATTGTCTAAACACCTACCCAAGGCTCTAAAATTAAAAAGATGTTGTTCACTTGTATCAGTAACATGTTTAGCCAGTACATTATGTGGGCTTCTTTTTTTCATATGATACAAGTGTTCTCTAATTCTAAATTTAAACTATCAGTCTTTCCCACATAGTACTTCCAACATATTCCGCAGGTGGCTAGATAAACAACGTGCATACTTTCGTATGTTGCACCGGTCACTATTTCAAATATCTCACCTGTATCTGGATGTAAAAACTCTTTATCCTCAGAAATATACCTACAATACTGACAATTCCTGCATGGTTTAGTTCCCACTTCCTCATGCGTTACCTGATGGTCTCTAGTCGTACAAAGTCTTCTTTTCAAGCATTTTTTATTCTTAAACGTAAATTGGAGTTCTGCATCTAAGTACTTACTCACCTGCCTGTCAGTCATTAAAATATTCCAATGTTTGTTCAAGATGTCTGTGTACGATCTAATATTTCTTAAATAACTTAAACACATCCTTAATTTATTTGGTACAATTTGCCTATTATTTGAGGTACATATAGCATTCTCTGAAAAATATGATTTGGCTCTAATATTTCTTAACTTAGCCACTTCTGCTACGTTTTTCTGTATGAATTGTCGATCATACCCTCTGTCAATAAGTTCAGTTTCAACTGTCGCTAATTGCTCCTCGAAATCATTATCATTAGCATTCAGCCTGCAAGCTCTATAGACTTGATTCTGTACTACATTCCTAAAGATATAATTCAGATGCATGCTCTGGCTATTCAATAGACTACTGGCATGACATTCTCTCCTATACAATTTAGTGCTTAATTCATTGTTACTCCCCTTATATATGGTTACATCTAGAAAATTAACTTCAGTATATGACCAATTCACAGTGAACCTAAGAAACTGTGTAGTTTTATTAATAAAATCAACAAATTCCATCAATAGTTCACTAGACCCATTCCATAAAAGAAACAGGTCATCCACAAACCTACGGAAAAATGCAATGTGGCATTTGAATGGACCTTTAATTATCCATTCATTTTCCCACTCTGACATTACTATAGGAACTGGTGCACAGAGTCTATCTCGATATTTTTAGAAAAAAACTTACGGAAATTGATAGATAAATCTACATTTACACTTAGAGATACAGAACACCTGTTAAGAGATTTACATGAGTTCATAGACAAGGAGAGACTATCTGGACAGTACCCATTGGTTACACTAGATGTGGTTTCGCTTTTTACAGTGATTCTCAACAATTTAGGTATTGATAGCATTATTAGACAATTGGATAATGATATAGAATACACTAAATTAAAAGTAGAACTGATTAGGACATTGTTAAAGCTGGTGTTGGAAAATAACATGTTTCTATTTAGAGACAAGATATTTTGGCAATGTAATGGAGTTGCAATGGGAACATCTTGCACTAATACGATTGCCAATGCAGTAATGTCAGAGTGGGAACTAAACCATGCAGGAATTGTCAGTATTGTAGGTATATTTCTGAGGATAAAGAGTTTGTACATCTAGATACAGGTGAAATATTTAAAATAGTGACCAGTGCAACATGCGAAAGTATGCACGTTGTTTATCTAGCCACCTACAGAATATGTCGGAAGTACTATGTGGGAAAGACTGATAGTTTAAATTTAGAATTAGAGAACACTTGTATCATATGAAAAAAAGAAGCCCACATAATGCACTGGCTAAACATGTTATTGATACAAGTGAACAACATTTTTTTAATTTTAGAGTCTTGGGTAGGTGTTTAGACAATGCAATGTAGGGCATTTGTTTGAGGCCAGTAATCCTCTTTGTGAGGTAATTCTGTGGCCTTTCCAGCTGCTGCAGATGTCTTGTGAGGTATATTCCAAAAGGGGCGTTGTACTCTATAATGGGTCTAATGAGTGTCGAGTAGAGGGGAACTTCCTGACTACTGTGGTGATGTGACTATCAAAGGAAAGACTACTGACCACCTGGGTCCCAAGGTCTCTTATCATGCATTCGGTGTTAGGTAGATTGCTGCCTATGTGGTAGTTTATGGGTACAGAGTTTTTACCAAAGGGGATGACACTGCACTTTTTGGCATTCAGTTTGAGGCCATGGCTCTGACACCAGGCATCTGTCTCAGCGAGGCCCTTCTGTAGGATGTCCACAATATTTGGGGACTTGACTATGGCTCCTAGTTTGCAGTCATCTGCGAACTTCATTAGCCAGAGGCCTTCTGTGTTAGCCTGTACTTCAGATAAGTAGATACCAAACAGGAGAGGTCCCAGGACGGAACCCTGTGGTACTCCACTTGTCACTGCTTTGAGGTCAGATTTGGAGTCTGCAACTTTTACAGTGTGGGTTCTGTCAGTGAGCCAGTTGGCAACCCATCTTGTGACGTAGGGATTTATACCTAGTTTAGTGAGTTTAGCTATAATTCCAGAATGGGGGATGGTGTTGAAAGCCTTGGCAAGGTCATGATAGGCTGTGTGAACCACCTTACCCTCATCTACAGCTTTGGTGACTGCCTCAAAGAAGTCGATCAGGTTCAGGAGGCATGTTCTGCCTTTCACAAACCTGAACTGGGTGGGATCCAGAGCTTGGAGGTTACCAATTTCTTTGTTTATGAGTTCCATGATGATACATTCCATGGCCTTGCAGACCAGGCTCGTCAGGCTACTAGATCAATAGTTCCCGGGATCAATCGTGGCTCCCCCTTTGTGGAGTGGGATAACTGTTGCTGTGCACCTTTCAGTGGGCACAAAGCCTGATGCAAGGCTATTACTAAACATGGTGCTTAAGTGGGGAAACAGTTGTAAAACGCAGCCTGTGATGTTGTCCAATCCCATGGATGCTGTGTTTTTGGCTTTAGAGAATGCAGCTTTTACCCGCGTAGTTGTGATTACAGGGACTCTGCATTCTTCCTGTATAGATATGGGCACTTTACAGGGTGAGGGGGGGTAAAGTTAGCACTGAATCTATCTGCCAGGATGTTGGCAATATCAGTTGGTTCTGTAATTTTCGTGTCATTGTGCTGTAACTCAGAGCAGATCTGGGTGTTGCCATCGAGATTCTTGACATAGCTATAGAATGCTTTGTGGTTGTCCTTAGAATTAGTCATGATTTTGTTTTCGTAGCTAGCTTTGGAGGATCTTATAAGGGATCTCAGCTTCTTACTGAGGCTGACCAGGGAGCTCCTCCACTCATGGGATTTTACTCTCTTTTGCAACAGTTTCTTCCTTCTGTTGTACAGTTTGTTTATGGCAGGGGACCACCAGACTGGCTTCCTTTTTTTTGGAGGATAGCATCCTGGTTCTGTTTGGGAAAGCACAATCAATGCACTTGTGTAAGTGCTTATAAAGTGCATTTGTGTAGGATTTAGCAGTTATAACTGTAATGTCCATCTGCATTGGTGTTATGAAGTTCACCACTTCTGTCTTAAGAAGCATGAAGTTGGCTTTGGAGAAATGTTTTACTGTGGTTTCCTTAATGGGGGGGGGGGGAGGCGGGATGTGGATATCAAGGGTGATTAGCTTATGGTCGGATCGGACCAACGAGGAGTTGACTTTAGGTGTGGAACACCGGTCCCTCATGTTGGTAATGACTAGGTCTAGGATATTGTTTCCCCTAGTGGTGGTGTGGATAAGTTGATCCAGGGCATTGGAGTTTATGAATTCCATAAAGCGTTGACTAAGGAGTTGAGACATGAGTAGTTTTCCCAGTTAATGGTGGGGTAGTTGAAGTCGCCCATTATTAGGGTGTTTGGTTGAACCCTAATATTTTCCAGTACATCAAGAAAAGTGGAGTGGGAATCCTGGGGCATGGTGGAGGATCTGTAGCAAACTAAAATTTGGATTGCAGTTTTGCCCAGAGTTAGTTGAATTTGGATAACCTCGGATGCATTATGCTGAGCAACTAGCCTGGAGGTGTGGATATCCTTAATGAATATGGACACCCCCTCTGTCTTTGGTGTTTCGGTCCAGGTTACATGGCCGAAACGTATGGTATGAGTTATAGCCTGGTAGTGCAGGGGTGCTCTCTGGAGCCTTGAATCAGGCCTCAGGGACTGCACAGATATCGATGTTCTCCATTTTAAGGAGTGCCTCGAGTGAGTGCATTTTGAGATTTAAACTTCTAGCATTGAGTAGCATTACCCTCAGTTTTTGCTTGCCTGTTCCTGTTACGGTGGTGAATTTGTTATTTGATCTTTTCCTAAAAAGGCATTATAGGGGCAGCAAGAGCCTTAGCCAGTATCCAGAATCCCAGGGGCGACAGGTGCAGGCCATTTGTGGCAAAGCATCGTGGTCTGTCGACCATGTCATCCCATGCAGACAGATACTGGATCCACTTAGAATGACACCAGAAGCTTGGCCAATTGTTGAAGTCAATCATTTTGTCCTTGTACTGCAGTATCATTCTGGGTGATTGCCGAATGCTTCTCAGGGCTAGGGTCATACCTGCCTGGGCTACAAGACTGGAGAGTTCTTCCATGTCTCTTTTCATGTAGTCCAGGGAGGTACATCTCAGGTTATTCACACCAACATGGATAATGACAGAGTCATATATGTACTTGTTGTGGAGTGACCTGAGTGCGTGGGTTATGTGGCGGATCCTGGCACCTGACAGGCAGCTGACAGTAACCTTCTCCTTGTTTAGCCTGGTGAGTGGGACATCAGTGTGCCTGACTATAGAGTCACCTATGACTAGTGTGTTGGGTACATTGTTTTCCCTTATTGGCTGTGGTTGAGTGGCACCCTGAGTCTGTGGGCTGTGTGTCATTTGGGTTGTGTTGGGGGATGGAGGTTGCTTGCATTTCTGCTTTGGAGGTCTCTGTTGCTTTTTTTTTTTTTTTTTTTTTTTGTGTTACTATGTGTGGATTTTGGTGGTGTAGATTTAGTGAGACTATGTGATGAGTGTGGTGTAGTGCAAATGTTTACCTTCTCCTCATGACTGTCAAGTTCAGTCTTGGTTGGAGAGAGCTTTACCTCCAGTTTGGAAAGATAAGTGCATCTCTCACAGGTTGTAGTGTTGTGTGGTAGGAGGAGAGGGTTAAAAAACAACAAGCATTAAAAATAAAGGATGAAGTCATGTCTAAGCATAATATTATGTACACACCAATCTTCTCTCAAAAAAGTGTAGTCAGTAAAATGAAAGTGAAATCATATATACATAAGGAATGTAAATACATCATGAACTATGACCAAAATACTAGACATATAAGGCATATTATACATAAAATTTGGCCCATGTTGTCTCTGATACTAGAAATGAACAGCATAGGTGCAAATCCCACTTTTATATATAGGAAATGCAACACTATAAAAAATAAAGTATGTTACAAAGAACAATAAAGTGGTAGTTCACTTAAGAAGAAATATGTAGGAACATATAGCTGTGGGAAGTGTGTATGCTGTAAACATATACATATATATATACATATATATATATATATATATATATATATATATATATATATATATATATATACATACACATATATATATATATATATATATATATATATATATACATATATATACATACACATATATATATATATATATATATATATATATATATATATATATATATATATATATATATATATATATACTAGCAAGAGTTTTATAGATTCCTCGAGACAGACATAATTTTTTATTAAAGCCTATGGGGACTGCAACACTAGCAACATTATTTATATGGCAAGATGTGTGCTGTGCACAGCATTCTATATAGGAAAAACAAACCAAAAGTTTAAACAGCGTATAAGCAGTCACACGTATGAAATAAGGAGACAGGTTATTACTAACTCTCTGTATAAACATATACTGAATACAAATGAGTAGCATGTATTTAAATTTTAATTTTAGAAAATGTATAAAACAAGCCAGCAATATCCAGGTGCCTCCACACAAAGTACAAGAGGAATAACAAATGATAAAAACAAACGGGTAGAGGCATGGCTGCAGTTCTTAAACCAAGTTTAATGGTACCAAACACGAACACAAGCGCTTTCACTAGTTGCTTTTTCAGGTGTAGTTTAAGTGTAAAAAGACACCATTCTTATACTAATGAAACATATCACATGACCTACTATCTAACAACCTTCAATTAAAATGTTACTAACCCATAAAAACCTACCATTAAAACATACAATTTTAACAGACAGAGCAGCTAAAAAACACATATACATAGATACATATATATATATATATATATATATATATATATATATATATATATATATATATATATATATAGATATTGTAGTACAACATATTAATGATAAAATGATCTGAACAGTGGTCGGGTTTTCAAAACAAGTCTTAGAGGGACATGGTCATTTAAACCATGCCCTGTATCAGCCCTCAATCTAATAATCCATTCAGCCTCCATCTCTTCCGTTCTGCTAAGTCACAAAAGCCAGAAATGAACAGCATAGGTGCAAATCCTACTTTTATATATAGGAAATGTAACACTATAAAAAATAAATTATGTTACAAAGAACAACAAAGTAGTAGTTCACTTAAGAAGAAATATGTAGGAACATATAGATGTGGGAAGTGTGTATGTTGTAAACATGTGTATACTAGCAAGAGTTTTATAGATACCTTGAGACCTTTTGATTAAAGCCAATGGGAACTGCAACACTAGCAACATTATTTATATGGCAAGATGTGTGCTGTGCACAGCATTCTGTATAGGAAAAACAAAGGAAAAGTTTAAACAACGTATAAGCAGTCACATGTCTGAAATAAGGAGACAGGTTATTACTAACTCCCTGTATAAACATATAATGAATACAAATGAACAGCACGTATTTAAGTTTTTAATTTTAGAAACTGTATCTCTAACAAAGAGAGGTGGGAACATCAAAAATTATACTGAAAGAAAGGAAAATAAGTGGATACTGTACTTTAATGCATGTACCCCCCCCCCCAACCCGGTCTCAATGAAATATTTTCCCTTAAACCTGAATTAAATCACTTACATAATTGCATCAAGTGAATACACTAAACATTTTATTAGTATTTTAATGTGTTTTGCTTTTATGTTTATGTCTATATGAGTATGTATATTTGAAGCTTATAAAGAAATATAACTTTAAAAGTTAATGATTTTAACTAGATGATTATTCAAGTAACGTACTAATCAGTAAGAATAAAAACAGCTACATGAAAAGTACGCGAAGAAGCAGATACATTCTGTGAAAGTACTCAGCACTTGCGCTATTTGTTGGAATAAAGGAAGTTCTTTTAGCTTGCTGCATTTGGTCATCACTTTTGGACACATATGTATTATTGCACATACCCTATTAATGATGAGTAAATCTGAACTCACACATCCATACAATTACTCAAAGGAACCAAACTAAGGGCACAACAATACTTATTCCACTCACCTACAGACCCCTGTGCCTGGTGGATGTCACCATGTAGACAGACACAGGTGAGTAGGTGGTGTAATGTTTAGTGTTGTCAACACACGCATGGACAGGGCACTATGTCCCTAGCTACAGGTTTACTTCTCTAAATGCAATCAGCTACATATGGCCATACTGGTAACTCTACATGTATAGCAAGGATATTAACAGTTATCTCACTGCTAGGACACTAGAGGCAGACAACAGTATGAAGCAATATCACTCTGCAGGCCACACATGATGAGCAACACAAGCCTAGTTTGTGTAATCCACAAGTACTGTGCCTTCAACCACACATATAACAGATGTAACCTGTGGTGTGTGTGATAAGTACTGTGAGCTATAGTGTATAAGACTAGATAGGTAGGGGTTCTAATCTCACTCCACCCAACTTGGTTTGTGTGTGTGTGTGTGTGTGTGTGTGTGTGTGTGTGTGTGTGTGTGTGTGTGTGTGTGTGTGTGTGTGTCTGTGTCTGTGTGTGTGTGTGTATTTTCCTGTGCAACACAATGGACATGCCCTCATGGGCTATCCAGCTGCAATGGTTATGCACTTTTTGGCCCTGTAACTAGCTGCCAGCTTCCAAACTGCCCTCCTCTACAAGGCCTGATGGTGTCATCCACCTTAAGACCACTGACTGGCAGTCTAACAGCAGACAAAATCTGTAGCATGTGCATTAAGTACTGTGAGCTGTAGTGTTTAAGATTAGATAGATAAGGGTTCTGATCTCACTCCAGCTAACTTGGTGCATGTGTATATCCATATGCACGACAACTTTTGTAACTTAGACAGAGGCATTATTTTATTTCTAATGGGTGATGTGGTCTCCTAAATGACTGACCACAACAAGGGCTGCAGATATCAACAAGCATTATATGCCCTAAACTGATAGTACTAGCAGACATTAGGTGTGTTGTGTGCATTGGGTACTGTGATCTGTAGTGTGTACCAGTACATAGGCAAGTGTTCTAATCTACCTACATCCAACTTGCACTACGTGTGTGCCTTGGCTTGTCCTGTATGCAGTCAGTGGAATTGATGTTAGCCTGAATGTGGTCATGTTTGTGTGTGAGGCTGTTAAAGCATTATACAACATGTTATGGAGCCATAGAACATGTGAACCTAACTAGAGTAATGGTCATACAGCCCTTACAATCAGAGACATCTTTTTACCCCTTGGTACAGGATCACAACATATTGCCCCAGTCCAAGAGGGACTCAAGCAGACACTATGTGTTGAGATGACGGTCGCCCAGCCAGTCATACAGATGCCATGTGTTGAGGTGCACTGTAGTGCTCTGTGTACCATTAGGCTCGGTCTGTTTCAAGGGTGTGTTTAAGTTGGCTAGACAAATGTCTCCCACAGGCATGTAGTAATAACATCACATAGTAGGTTAATATCTTTACAGTGAGTCATACATTTACTATGCTTCCTACAGATATGCAGCATATGCACTCCAGCAGGATCACACCTTGCCCTGTGTGCAAGGCACAGATCACCTCTGAGTAGTCTATATGCCACAGGCAGCAATGAAATTCTTTGCAGATGATCAGCAATGAGGACATATGGAAGATGTGAATTAATCTTGTGAGGGATCATACTATTGTGTGCAAGTGCCAGTAGAGTGTGGAAAGGTACATCAACAGATGACCATTCCACTCAGATATTGGCGTGCTGAGGGAAGAGTATGTAGAGGTTATGAGTATGTCACCTGGTGACTGTAGCCTCAGCTATTCCATATGATTCCTGCCATACCACTGTAGAGACACGGTGATTTGAGGCATATTAGGTGTAAACCTGTGTGGCCAGGTCTGTGTGCCCACTTTTCACCCCTGAGTATGTACATCACATATTGGGACTGATGTGCTATTAACCGGGAACAATATTGTAGTGTCTGCACACCACACACACTGGAGCCATTACACAGGAAGGTATGGACACACACTACTGTACCCTTTGATGGTCACTGTTTGTTAGGATGTGGGGATGCATTCACTGTTGTGCCACCTATACCGACAGGTTTTGGGTGTAAATCTCAGACTGTCACTGCTATATTGAATGTGGCAGCCAGCACACCTATCATTGTCTTCAATGGCACCCTTGCCATGGCATCACACAGGAATATTGTACAACTGTAGCCATACTGGTGCCATGGTACACCAATATTCAGTGTAGATGACATGTCCTATGGAGTCTGTGTCATGACCATACAAATGTAATCTGTCTCCTAAATGCTTTGAAGGGGATGTGTATACCCCCATACAGGGAGATGTCAGATCCCACTGTGTACCTTCCATGTTGCCATGACAGGAGTAACACATCCTACATGTTCTACACACCGACAGCATCAATGTGGTATACACATTACATACTAGGGAGACTGCTATGTAACACAGTACACCCTACATGAAACAGGCCCTCCCATGCATGTAAAGCATACATCTACTGTGACACACATCATGTGCAGATTACACAATGGGATGTAGAACACAACACGCATAAGTGATGTTGGCCAACTGTCTGAACCGGACACAGGATATTTGTAGATGGGTCAACTCCATCACCACAGTTTGTAGGTGTGTAAGTTCCAAAAACCCAGGTGACACACATCAAGGGTAGCAGGCCTTAACAAATTATGAATGCATGAGTATGCCGACTGCCTCCATTGTCCTTATTAGGCTGTTATACACATACAAACCTATGGACCCATGAACGTATACTGCTATACCTTGCTGAAGTCATATATCTGCTGTGCTGCCATGTTGTGCAGCTTTATTGCCACTGTGTATCCATAGGTTATCCCCTCAGACTCCTGGAACAGAAACGCACACAGGTCCATGACACCCCTTTCATTATATAACAATACCTCAAGTACATCATACAGCATAAGGTACACAAAAGTATGTTGCGTAATCATGATACATGCCAGCATACAGTATCTGTTGGTGACCACAAGTGTCATGGCAAAACTATACTGCATTACACAAGTACATGTCAAGTAATATTGTCATCCTGTGCATCAGACACATAGCATCATTTCCCCGCATCAATGGGAAGGATGACAGGGATGTGGTATAGGTATCATCATTTGCACAGTGTGTTGTGTGGGGATGCTGGATGCCTAGGCTGGCCCAAATGGATGACAGCATGTGTGTGAGTAAGAAAGGGGAGTGGGATAGATGGACTGTGGAGAGGTGTCACAGGTATCTATAGGTGACCTGCATGTGACAGTGGTGTGTGAGTGTGTGTGTGTGTACACAGTCAAGCTCAGTGCTAGCCCTACATGTGTGTATGTTGGACAGTTGTGGACCATACATGGCAGAGTTGACAGTTCACCATCTCTGGCCCTGAATATGGGTACTGGCTCTACCAGGAACTGCATGGGCACCACCATGCCCAAGGTCAGACATAGTGCTAGTACCTGACTGTGATTGCTGTCTGCTGGAACCGTGTGCCCCACAGGACCACCCAGGACCACAAACCCATGGCCTGCCACATCATGGTGTGGACAACACACTCACCTCTCCTGGTTGCACTGCCACTATGGAAGCGTGACTGTGCACAGCCATGTGGACACTCAGCAGATGGTGTTGCTGACCTATGTCCAAGGGTCATATGCCCAACTTCAACCAGATGTTCTAGCACAGACAATGTGCAGTCCAAGACAGACACTGTCTAAGCCCACCATCTGTCCATTGCATAAGTGAACTGATCCAGGGTGTCTCCAACATATAGCCCTTCTAAACCCGCACCACCAACACCCACATATAGCAACACTAAATCCACATATGCAGAGGCCCTTAACTGTAACCTGCCCAAGCAACAAAGACCTCTGAAGCTGAAACGCAAACAAACACCAATCACAACCAATGTGTCACATAGTTCACAACACCAGTGTGCCACCCAGCAACAGCCCCTAAGGCAAGACAATGTACCTAACACTTTAGTCATAGGTGACTCTATAGTCCGGCACACTGATGTCCCTCTCACCAGGTTGAATAAGGAGAAAATTACAGTCAGCTGCCTGTCGGGTGCCAGGATCTGCCACATAACACATGCACTCAAGTCACTCCACAACAAGTACAAATATGACTCTGTCATTGTCCATGTTGGAGTGAATGACTTGAGACGTACCTCCCTGGACTACATGAAAGAGACATGGAAGAGCTCTCGGATCATGTGGCCCAGGCAGGTATGACACTAGCCCTGAGTAGCATCCTGCCTTCGCCCAGAATGATACCACAATATAAGGATAAAATGATTGACTTCAACAATTGGCTAAGCTTATGGTGTCATTCAAAGGGGATCCAGTATCTGTCTGCCTGGGATGACATGATTGACAGACCACGATGCTTTGCCAGAGATGGTCTGCACCTGTCGCCCTGGGATTCAGGTTACTGGCTAAGGCTCTGCCACCCTATAGCCTTTTTAGGCAAACTTCAAAGGACAAAACCACCACCATAACAGGTACAAGCATGCAAAATCTGAAGGTAATGCTACTCAATGCTAGAAGTCTAAACCTCAAAATGCACTCTCGAGGCACTCCTAAAAATGGAGAACATCGATATCTGTGCAGTAACTGAGACCTGGTTCAAGGCTCCAGAGAGCACCCCTGCAATACCAGGCTACAACTCTTACCACACTTTTCGCCACCAAACCAGGACCGAAACACTAAAGGTGGAGGAGTGTCAATATTCACCAAGGATATTCACACCACCAGGCTAGTTGCCCAACACAATGTGTCTGAAATTCTCCAAGTGCAACTAACACTAGGTAAGACTGCAATCCAAATTGTAGCTTGCTACAGATCCCCACCATACCCCAAGATTCTCACTACACCTTTCTAAACATACTGGAAAATATTAAGATAGAACCAAACACCCTAATACTGGGTGATTTTAACTACCCTGCCATTAACTGGGAAAACTACTCATGTCCCAACACCTTTGTGCAACGGTTCTTGGAATTCATAAATTCCAACGCTCTGGATCAACTAATCCATAGTCCCACCAGGGGCTCCAATATCCTAGACCTGGTCATTACCAACATGGGAAATCAATGCTCCATACCTATGGTCACCCCTCGTTAGTCAGGTCTGACCATAAGCTAATCACCCTTAACATCCACATCCCACCCCACCCCCAGTAAAGAAACCACCATAAAAACTTCTCCAAAGCCAACTTCATGCTACTCAAGTCAGAAGTGACAAACTTCATGACACCCATGCAGACGGGAACTGAAAGTTCAACTGCTGAATCCTACACTATGGCACTGTACGAGCACATCCACTCATGCATGAATCGTGCCATCCCAAATAGAACCAAAATGCTCTCATCCAAAAAAAGGAAGCCAATCTGGTGGTCCCCTGCCATAAACAAACTTTACAACAAAAGTAAGAAACTTTTGCAGAAAAGAGGAAAATCCCAGGATGCAAAAAACTCCCTTTCTAGCCTCAGTAAGAAACTGAGATGCCTCATAAAATCCTCCAAAGCTATGAAATAAAATTGCCAAAGATTCCAAAGACAACCACAAAGCATTCTATAATTATGTCAAGAATCTAAATGGCAATGCTCAGATCTGCTCTGAGCTAAAACAGAATGGCATTAAATATACTGATCCGAAGGATATTGCCAATATCCTGGCAGATCGATTCAGTGCCAACTTCACCCCACTCTCACCCCCTAAATGGCCCATCTCAATACCGGAAGATTGCCAAATTCCAGTAATAACGGCCACACAGGTACAAAACGCACTCTCTAAAGCCAAGAATACAGCATCCATGGGACCAGATGACATCCCTGGCTGTGTACTACATGAACTGCAATATGAACTGGCACCTCACCTAAGTGTCATGTTTAATCATAGCCTCACCTCAGGTTTCGTGCCCACTGAGTGGCAGAGCTACAGTTATCCCAATCCACAAGGGGATCCACCTTGGATCCCGAAACTACCGTCCCATCAGTCTGACAAGCCTTATCTGCAAGGCCATGGAGCGTATTATCATGGAACTTATAAACAAAGACATTGGCAACCTTCAAACACTGGACCCCACCCAGTTTGGGTTTGTGAAGGGCCGATCTTGTCTCCTGAACCTGATTGACTTCTTTGAATCAGTCTCCAGAGCCATGGACAAGGGTAAGGTGGTCCACACAGCCTATCTAGACCTTGCCAAGGCCTTTGACACCATCCCCACTCTGGAATCATAGATAAACTTACTAAGTTGGGCATAAATCCCTATGTCACCCAATGGGTTGCTAAATGGCTTACTGATAGAACCCACACTGTAAAAGTAGCCGACTCCAAATCCAGCTCCAGACAAGTGACAAGTGGAGTACCTCAGGGTTCAGTCCTGGGGCCACTCTTGTTTGGCATCTACTTCTCTGAAGTACAGGTCAACACTAAGGGACTCTGGCTAACAAAGTTTGCAGATGACTGCAAACTGGCAGCCATTATTGAATCCCAAATGATGTGGATACTCTACAAAAGGGCCTTACAGAAACAGATGCTTGGTGCCAGAGCCATGGGCTCAAGCTCAATGCCAAGAAATGTATTGTTATCCCCTTTGGGAAAAACATGTATCCATGAATTACCATATAGGTGGCAGTACACTAAACACAGAAAGTGTGATAAGAGACTTAGGGACACAGGTGGACAGTGGTCTCACCTTCGATAACCACATCGCCACAACAGTCAGGAAATCCTTCTATGTAGCACACCTCATCACGAAGGGCTTTTCATCCAGAAAAAGGAGGTCATTGTCCCACTGTACTCATCCCTCATTAGACCCATTATAGAATACAACGCCCCATTTGGTATGTACCTCTCAAGACATCTGCAACAACTGGAAAGGCCTCAGAAATACCTCACTAAAAGAATCACAGGCCTAAAGCAGATGCGCTACGCTGACCGCCTTAAAAAACTCCAGCTATACTCTGTCGCATATCGTCTACTCAGAGGCGATCTCTGCTTAACATACAAGGCCATGTCAAACCCAGAGCTGTTGGACATGCTACACTTAAAGAAATCCCAATCCCTCAGAGCTACACGCTCCAGGGATCTAAACCTTGTCATTACAATAAACAAAACATGTTGGAGGGATAGGTTTCTAACCCAGAGACTCCCCAGACTCTGGAATAGATTGCCCATACATGTCAAGCAGAGTGCCTCTGTGGACCTCTTCAAGAAGAACCTTGACGATTGGATGGGAGAAAGGAAATTCACCCCAGGGATCATGTCAGTCGCCCTGCTAGACAGGGGTCCAGGAAAGTAAATAATGTGGGAAGAAATAGCCAGGGAATTGTTATGGCTAGGCTTGTATAGGCCCTAGGGCTGATAGCCTAGTACCAACCTATGAACCTATGAACCTATGAGATGGACACTGCTGAGGTGAGGAGATTACATCATCACAGAGGGTAGGTCTGTAGCAAAAACTTTTACATAGAGCTGTGTGTACCACAGGCTGTAGCTGCTGCTGCAGGTAATAGATATGGGCAGAGAGTGTGAACACTTTGTGGGACAACAAGCTGTAGGTGTATCTGTGTCAGCTGTGTCAGCCTTATTGTAGAGGCACAGTCAGGGTGAGGGTACCCTTTACACTCCAATTAAGGCATTTATTTAAGGTGTATATATTAAGAAACTGTGTCAGTAACAGAGTACTAGGTGGTATATAGTAATGCTATACGGATATGTGAAGTGTGTCCCTACCTGCAGGCCTGTGACTTCCAGCACCGAAAAGCAGTTATGTAATTTGCAATGCTTTGTGTGGATAATGAGTGCATGAGTCATTCATTAATTGCTGTCTTCACAATAACGTAAATGAAATGCAACACAACACTGTATTTGAACCCAGGACTGTGGGTGGCAAAATGTACTACATGCAAGGCATTTAACAGACTGAGATGCTAAGTCAGTGCTACAGCAGGTGTATTTGCAAGATATATGTGCGCACATACAGGCTGTGACAAACCTTTTTTACATCCATCAGTATGTGCATGGCTTTATACGAATGCAGTTCTGCACTAGAGTCCCAGGTGAAAATGTATTTTGCCATGAATGCCTTACCAGGTGACTTTCTACATGTTGCTGATAAAAAGGCACATTTACCTGCTATCACAAGCTTCAGTTACATCCATTATCATGTCTTTGGCTGTCTAGTGGTGTACTATTGTACCAGAGTCCAAGGTATACTCCCATTTTCTTCATTAATTTTTATTCCAGTTTTCGCTGTGTGGTGCAGTGGGCAGCACCGCTGAAACAGTCCTAATGACTGTAATTGGCAATTGCTATGTTTTATTTAGACCACCTGTTTTAATTAAGAGTGGCATGGCAGGTTAATGTAGTGTGCTGCAGGTGTGATGGGCTCGGATTCAAAACATGGCAGAGATGTTTATGTACATGTGTCTTACAATGTTATAAAGACATATAGTCATTATGGCTCTATCTAGCTGACCACCACACTAAAAAATTATAAAGAAAAGAAAAAAGGGAGATAGGAAAGTGGTGAAATGGGGGCAAGTAGGGGCAAACACATAGTTAATGGCAGGGAGGGATGTGCAGGAAAGATGTAGGAAAGAACCATAGCTATCCATTTCTTGTACAGCAACAACTGTGCACTTTGACAGAATTTGTAGATGAAGTTAGACTCTCAAACCCCAGACAGAGGAGTGAGGACAACATAACTGCATTGTCAACCAAATTGGATGGACACATGTGAAATGAAGAGCTATGTGTGGGACAAATTTGTTTTTTTTTTTTTTTTGGGACAGGTGCCCATTTTATTTTTAAGGTGAGACTGGAATGTTGGGAAAGGGACATAAGTACATGTGGGGGCAGTAAGTTGCACAGCTGAGAATGCATTTTCAAACAGGCAAGACAGCAGTGTGTGGCACATGAAGGGGGTTGAACACCTTGGATAGGGAGGGTGTTGTGGAATTCAAGTCCCAAGAGCCTCCAGATGGCAGCAGCGTGACTCACATCCCCACCCACGGGACTGTCGTCACTGCTCCTTCACTGTCCCATACCCCGGGGGTGGCAGTGTTGGATGCTGGGCACTGGGGCAAGGCTGTCCCACCAGGTTGGCCATCATGTCCTCAGTACGGTGCAGGCAGTGGTCATAGCCATGGTGGACTATCCTGCACAACAAGACTGGCAGCTCAGCCCGAGTGACAACTCCCCCTCCACGACTGCTCCTAGAGGTGACAACTCCTGCTCCATCACCACTTCTAGAGAGGGGCCGGGCCCTCTCCCATTGGGTGGCACTACCTGATGCCACAGGTATTGCAGGGGCAGCAGAGGGTGCACCACTGGTCTGGGCCTCAGATGTGCTGGGATCTGGTGCCAGAACTGGTTGAAGCAAGGTAGGAGGATCAGCCAGAACTGGCCTACCTTAATGGGCTGTGGTAATTGAGGTATAGCAATAAGTTCAGGTTAGTTATGAACAATCAGTATGTTAACAGCATGTCAGTAACAATTAAAGCATAAGGGCAATCACACAGTTAATTTAAGAAAATATGTTAGCATGACAGCATAATGGCACATAATAAACCTCATAAGGCAAACAGAATGGTTAATTTAACAAGATATGTCAATATGAAAGCATAATAACACATAACAATAATAAACCACATTTCCTGAAATATAGTTAGTTTAACAAAATGTTAAACGTAAACCATAATAATAAATAACAATGTTAAATACATGCGGATAAGGGGTGGGGAGAGAGAAAACAACTGTCCATTAGTGACATTGCAGATAATATCCCAGAGAACATTAGTAATATTAACTCTACAGGTTTGTATTGTCAGTTTTATGTACAGTGACTACATGTCTCCTTTTGGTGATGTAGCATGTACATGGCTCTCTAGCTGTTTCATGGGACAATATGGGCCAAGCTATAACAAATACAGGTACACAACACTTGCACATCATGGGGACTTATATAACTACCAAGGTGTTCTATAAGTAGATTTGGTAATACTTTGTATCCCAGGTAATAATTTCTGTGGTAATCCTGTGACAGACAGATTACACAATATAAATTACAGTACAATATATTGTGACACTTGAGAGACATGTTTGTGTACAGTTCATAAACTAGACAGCTGTCATGCCTTAGTTGCCAGGCAAGAGAATAGAACCTAATAGCTGTGACTGCAGGTGACATCTGCAAATAATGTAATAAGTGACTGCAGCAATTTTGTACAGACATGCAAGGACTACAGCCTTACTGGAAGTAGACATATTTATTTATGAATTAACAATGCTGGTGAACATGTTATTCTTATTTATTTAAAAACTCTGTGAAATCTAAACACAATATCTGCTCATAACATGGGCTACCTCACTCATATACCTTTTGTTGCTAGTGAGAGAGAAAATGTGAGCATTATGTGACTGATAGTGTGCTGGATAAAACCTTGAACCATACTATGAGTTGAGCAATACAAGTTACAGGACATTCTTTTTGCGTTCTAGAACTATTACAGTATTATAACTGACTGAAGTGATAGTAGAATACACATGCATGGAATACAACTGTACTGCATATATTAAAACAGCTTTATTGTTGTACCAACAATGCTGGTGAACATTTTGTCTTGTTATTGCTTTGAAATATCTGTGGAGTACACACAAAATATCTGCCCATGGAGTGGGCTACCACACCCATATACCTTTATTACCTGAAGTAGGAGGAACAGTGAGCATTGTGTGACCGAAATTGGACTGGAGGCAGCTTTGGACAGTACTATGAGTTAAGCAATACAGTTTGCTGGCCATTAGTTTTGCATTCTACAGCTATTACAGTGTTACACTTGACTGCAGCAACCTTACCTCAGACAAGTAATGCATACAGCACTACTGCCATGGTTATGACAACACAATCCTGCTGAACACCATTTTGCTTACTGTTATTCATACTGTTTATTGTTTATTGAACTTCAGTTGGTATTACTCATCTATTGCACTACAGCTCTAATTTCCCATTTATTGCACTACAGGTCTACTTCCCATTTATTGCACTGTAGTTTTTATTGTGTATACTTTATAGCAGTAAATGCTTTAGTCTTTCTTGCTTATTGCACTACAGTTAGCATACTAAATCTGTATTTACCATGCTCATGATGCAACCTGGCCAGGAGCTCAGCATGGGACTCAACATTGTGAGCCCTCTTAGCTACAGCTGTTGGGAGAGAAGCAGAACATTATAGGTTCATAGCTAGACACCAGGCTATTGTCCCTAGGGCCTATATAAGCCTAGCCAAAAAAGTACACTGACTTTCGCCATCCAAGAAAATTATTTTCCTGTGCCACTGTCAAGCAAAGCCACAGAAGTGATCCTGGGGATGAATTTCCTATTTCCCATCCAATTATCAAACTTTTTCTTGAAAGAGTGCTAATGAAGAGCTTTGTTTGATATAGATAGGTAGTTTGTTCCAGAGTATGGGGAGTCTCTGGGACAGGAATCTATCCCTCCAGCATGTTCTTTTTATTATGGTGACCAGGTTTAGGTCCCTAGTGCATGTATCTCTGAGGGATTTCTTTAAGTGGAGCATGTCCAACAGCTCTGGGTTTGAAATAGCTTTGTATGTTAGCTAGAGATTGCCTCTGAGTAGGCGATATGCGACGGAGTAAAGCATGACTTTTTTGAGACGGTCTGCATAGGGCATCTGTTTGAGGCTGGTAATCATCTTTGTGAGGTATTTCTGTGGCCTTTCCAGTTGTTGTAGATGTCTTGTGAGGTGCATACCAAAAGGGGCGTTGTACTCTATAATGGGTCTAATGAATGACGAATAGAGGGGAACAATGACTTCTTTTTTTCCTGGATGAGAAGCCTTTTGTGATGAGGTGTGCCACACAGAAGGATTTCCTGACTACTTTGGTGATGTGATTATCAAAAGAGAGACTACTGTCCACCTGTGTCCCAAGGTCTCTTATCACACTTTAGGTGTTAAGTAGACTACCGCCTATGTGGTAGTTCATGGGTACAGAGTTTTTACCAAAGGGGATGACAATGCACTTCTTGGCATTGAGCTTGAGGCCATGGCTTTGACACCAGGCATCTGTCTCAGTGAGGCCCTTTTGTAGGATGTCCAAATCATTAAGAGTTTCGATTATGGCTCCTAGTTTGCAGTCATCTGCAAACTTTGTTAGCAAAAGACCTTCTGTGTTAGCTTGTACTTGAGAGAAGTAGATACCAAACAGGAGAAGACCCAGGACTGAACCCTGTGGTACTCCACTTGTCACTGGTCTGAAGTCGGATTTGGAGTCTGCTACTTTCACAGTGTGGGTTCTGTCAGTGAGTCAGTTGGCAACCCATCTTGTGACATAGGGATTTATACCTAGATTAGTGAGTTTATCTATAATTCCAGAGTGGGGGGTGGTGTCGAAAGCCTTGGCGAGATCTACATAGGCAGTGTAAACCACCTTACCCTCATCTACAGCTTTGGTGACTGCTTCAAAGAAGTCTATCAGGTTTAGGAGACATGATATGCTTTTTACAAACCGGAATTGGGTAGGGTCCACAGTTTGGAGATTACCAATATCTTTGTTTATAAGTTCCACGATGATATGTTCCATGGCCTGGCATACCAGGCTCATCAGGCTAATGGGCCGGTAGTTCCTGGGGTCCATGGTGGCTCCCCCTTTGTGGAGTGGGAAAACTGTTGCTGTGTGCCATTCAGTGGACACAAAGCCTGAGGTGTGGCTATGATTGAACATGGTACTTAGGTGGGGTGCCAATTCGTTCTGTAGTTCATGTAGAATGCAGCCTGGGATGTTGTCAGGTCCCATGGATGCTGTGTTCTTGACTTTGGAGAGTGTGTTTTACCTGTGCAGCCATGATTACAGGAACTTTGCATTCTTCCGGTATAGAGATGGGTCATTTAGGGGGTGAGTGGGGGGTAAAATTAGCACTGAACCTATCTGCCAGGATGTTGGCAATATCAGTTGGTTTTGAATATTTAGTACCATTGTGCTGTAACTCAGAGCATATCTGAGTGTTGCCACTGAGATGCTTGACATAGCTATATAATGTTTTGTGGTTGTCTTTAGAATCAGTGGTGATTTTGTTTTTGTAACTAGCTTTGGAGGATTTTATGAGGAATCTCAGCTTCTTACTGAGGCTGACCAGGGAGTTCCTCCAATCATGGGATTTTACTCTTTTTTGCAACAGTTTCTTTCTTCTGTTGTAGAGTTTGTTTATGGCAGGGGACCACCAAATTGGCTTCATTTTTTTGGAGAATAGTATCTTGGTTCTGTTAGGGATAGCACGATCCATGCTCTCATGTAAGTGTTTATAAAGTGTATTTGTGTAGGATTCAACAGTCGTACTTCTATTGTCCATCTGCTTTTGTGTTGCAAAGTTTGCCACTTCTGTCTTAAGAAGCGTGAAGTTGGCTTTGGAAAATTTTTTACGGTAGTTTCCCAAGTGAAGGGTGGGGGCGGGATGTGGATGTCTAGGGTGATTAGCTTGTAGTCAGATCTGATGAAGAGGAATTGACCTTTGGTGTGGAACACTGGTCACCCATGTTGGTAATGACTAGGTCTAGGATATTGCTGCCCCTGGTGGGGGTCTGGATAAGTTGATCCAAGGCATTGGAATTTATGAATTCCAGAAAACGTTGAGCAAAAGAGGTGGAACATGAGTAATTTTCCCAGTTAATGGCGGGGTAGTTGAAATCACCCATTATTAGGGTTTTGGGTTGTACCCTAATATTTTCCAGTGTATCAAGAAATGAGGAGTGGGAATCCTGGGGCATGGTGGAGGATCTGTAGCAAGCTACAATTTGGATTGCGGTCTTGCCCAGAGTTAGTTGCACTTGGATAATCTCGGCTGCATTATGCTGAGCAACTAGCTGGGAGGTGTGGATATCCTTAATTAATATTTACACACCTCCACCTTTAGTATTTCAGTCCAGGTTAGGAGGCCAAAAGGTGTGGTATGAATTATAACTTGGTAATGCAGGGGTGTTCCCTGGATCCTTGAACCAGGTCTCTGTCACTGCACAGATGTCAATGTTTTCCATTTTAAGGAGTGCCACGAGTGAGTGCATTTTGAGGTTTAGACTTCTAGCATTGAGTAGCAATACCCTCAGATTTTGCTTGCTTGTACCTGTTATGGTGGTGAATTTGTCATTTGAACCTTGCCTAAAAAGGCACTATACGGGTGGTAAGAGCCTTAGCCAGTATCTGGAATCCCAAGGGTGACAGATGCAGGCTATCTCTGGCAAAGCATCATGGTCTGTTGTTCATGTCATCCCAGGCAGACAGATACTGGATCCCCTTAGAATGACACCAGAAGCTTAGCCAATTGTTGAAGTCAATCATTTTGTCGTTGTGGTATCATTCTGGGTGATGGCAGAATGCTACTCAGGGTTAGGGTCATACCTGCCTGGGCTACAAGATCGGAGAGCTCCTCCATGTCTCTTTTCATGTAGTCCAGGAAGGTACATCTCAGGTCATTCACACCAACATGGACAATGACAGAGTCATATTTGTACTTGTTGTGGAGTGACCTGAGTGGGTGCATTATGTGGCAGATCCTGGCACCTGACTGGCAGCTGACAGTGACTTTCTCCTTGTTTAGTCTGGTGAGTGGAATATCAGTGTGCCTGACTATGGAGTCACCTATGACCAGAGTATTGGGAATGTTGTTATGCCTTATGGGCTGTGGTTGAGTGGCATACTGAGTTTGTGGGCTGTGTATCATTTGGGTTGTGTTGGGTGGTGGAGGTTGCTTGTGTTTCTGCATAGGAGGGCTCTGTTGCTTGGGCAGGTTTTTATTGAGAGCCTCCATGAATGTAGCTGTGTGTTATGTGTTTCTATGTGTGTGTTTTGGTGACGTAAGATTTGAAGGACTATGTGTTGAGTGTGGTGTGGTGCAAGTGTTTACCTTCTCCTCTTAACTGTCTAGTCCAGTCTTGGGTGAAGAGAGCTTTGTTTCCAGTTTGGTTATGTAAGTGCATCTCTCACAGGTTGTAGTGTTGGGTGGTAGGAGGAGAGGGTTGTCTGTGTACATGAGGCATTTGCTGCATTGCATACCAATTTTTCAGAAATTCAGCTTACATATTGTTAAAACAGAGGAAAAATTACTTACATGTTTGTAGGGCATTCCCTGCTCTTGCCTGTTGGACCCAGGTGTCCAATCTTTCCCTCTTTCTGCTTTTCAGGTTGTCATAATGGTGATGACACTACTCACCTGTGCAGGGATACCAATATCTCTGGTGAGTTCCCTGGCCAAATGGTCCCAAGCCTCCACCTTACATTTTGAGGCATGGAAACCACCCTGCATCAGCTGGGGTTCATCGTTTTTAACAAGCAACCCAACCTGATCCTGGATTCCTGAATACCCCACCTCTGTGCCCAAAAGCTCATACATTCGCCAACACTGCCAGCCATGCCAATTTTTGAGTGAACTCCAATGAATGATGTGGAATTCCTGCCTATTGAGTGTAATATAGGCTGTTTTCCTACCCTTACATATCATTCAGCTATATTCAAAAAAGCACCACATTGCTTAGCAACACGCAAACCAGCTAAGTAAGTCCAAGCAGCGTGGAAACTCACAGAACCATGGTTTTAACAAGGCTAAAGCAGTTCCCAAACATTGGTAGCCATTAGCATGTTTATGCACTGCTTAGCATGAATGAGCAGTGCTTGGCAAAGCACAGCAGTGCCAAAATTCACAATAGTTTAATAAAATTAAACAAAAATATTAAATTCATTTACAGACATATTCTGTCTGTTATGAACTCTAACCTAGGAACTACTACACATAACACCATAACTCTACCCATGTAGCTAGTTGGATGTTATAAAAGCTAGTATACCTTCACATATACTACTAAGCTACATATTAGTGCTGCTGAGCACCATGCCATGCCATGCAAACACTCTTAAACACAGCTGTAAATAAATAATTAATTACATCCGGTTTCTATTGTTAGACATCTGTCAGGTGTCAGCTATGTATGTATAAGCTATGCTCATCTCTGCTGTGCTCCATGCTGTGCCAAGCAAATGAAAATTGAAAAAACAAATATAAAAGAAAAAAAATAATTATGATAATTAATTACATCCAGTTTCTATTTTTAGATGTCTGGCAGGTGTTAGAGCTGTCTATATATGAGCAGAGCTTGGCATCATTGCATTCCAAATTGTGCCACGCAAACATGCAGTTAAATTATAAAGAATAAATAAAAAAAAAAAAACACATCGTAAAAATGACATATTATACATTTGAAACCCTTCACAACATTGCAAAAGTGGCAGTGAGTATTACAGGAAGCCTAACACTCATCTGCAGCCATGGGTAGCCACTACAACTCTCCCCACACTGATTTAATATCCATGTTTCTCATCTCTCTCTCAGCAGTGCACCATCATTAATATACATGGCATGCTGCTGAGGGGGAACCATGGCCGTGTACATGGATACATTCCATGTGGGTTCTACACTGTGCCTACATGGATTTTATTAAATCCTGGGGTCTGTATTGTGTGAGTAGGTCCAGCATGTGATAACTGCCCTTGACCCTTTCCAATAGAAGGGAGAACTACTGCTACCTGGGCCATAATGGAGTCACCACAATGATATTTGGAGAATCTTTCTAAACCTAAGTGTGGAAAAGCATACATGAACATCCCCATCCAAACAAAAGAAAAAGCATCTGTTTGCGCTGTCATCTTACATGGAATGCTTGTTGTAACTGGAGGCAAAAAAGACCTATTTGAGGTATTTCCTACAGCTGGATCAGCTCCTGGAAGATCCCCTGATTTGGCTTTCAGTTGTGAAGGTCTGTCCTCATCCTGCTCAACTTCTCTGCCATAAATATTTGCTCTATCAGTATGTAAGATGCCTGTACAGTGAGATTGTGCTGAAAATCTATATCCCAGGCTACCATGGCTAGTTTGAACAGAAGACATGATCTGGCGCCCCCCTGTTTGTTTATGTGTCACATCTCTCTCTGGTGTTGTCTGCAAACACTTGTAATGGCAGATTATATGGAATTGTGAGAAATGTTGTACTTTTCAGATAGAGCTGATGAAGTATTTTCAAAAGTGCTTACATGAACTAATGCGTTATTTATATACATTTTTCAGATCCTTCATGGAATATAATGGCAAGTATCTTTTAACTCTAGGGTCATTAGAAAACTCAAAAGGGGAATTTGAGGTAACAAGTTGTGAAAAGATACTATGTTATATTGTGGTACCATTACAAACTGGTTTAGAACAGAAAGATCCAGAACTGGTCTCCTTGAATTTTCTTTATCTGGAACCAGAAACATTCTTAAATAAAACCTTTCTCCTAGCTGAGGATAGATAGCAATAAACTCCTCAGCTAGGAGGAGTTTAATGCTATATATCCTCAGGTAGGACAAAGGTGAGGATAGATAGCATTAAACTCCTTCGCAAACTTGAAGAAGGAAGGCTAAAAAACTGAGGAATCCCCCAAATCATCTTGTCTCTCTCATCACACTTCTTAAGGACCTCTGCAGAGGATGGTCCAATGACTACCTATCTATCTAATGGATAATTCAAAATTTCAGCTTTATATCCACAGGAAGGGTTTGAGTATGCAACCAACCAAACTTCCTCGTAACAATTCCAGTGGCAGCAGCCATGAAAGTGACATTGGCTGAACCATAAGCACATTTCAGAGTGTATAACTACTTGAGCCACAGAAACAAGAAGATTATATAATAATGTTTTCCTCAGATAAGGAAAAAAAAGATGCCTTAATGCTCCCCATGCTCTCAAAAGAAGCAATCATAAATTTAACATCAGTTTGACAACTAAGAGTTCTAAAAATAAATGTTACAAAAGAATACACTTGCATTTTACCAAATCTATAAAATACTTTTCCATCCTTGTGAGAAGGGGAGGGATTGGCATTAACCAGATATTTAGCAGCACCTGATATTACAAGAGAAATAACAGCCAGGTCTGATCTGGGGTTAGAATATAAAAAATCATATGATTTAGGAATTTTATAGAATCTTCTTCCTTGGTGGCAGCAGGTTGGCTGTCAGGCAAGTTACAAATACATCCCTTAATGCTTTAAGAACAGGTGAAATTGGTGTAGGTTTAAGAAATCCCAGTTGTAGCAAATCATATTTCTTCAGAGACAGTGGAATGTCATTATGTTCACAATAAAACAATTGAAGACTTCTGGAAATAGTTTCAGAAACAGAGAATCCTTCAACGGCTCAGGCAGAAGCAACACTATCCTCAGAATGTGAATCAGAGACATGAAGAAGAGACATGGTTTAAAATCCTGAACCTATTCAAAAAATTAAGAATTACTTTTTATTTTGCCAGAATCAGCAGCACTGGAGCTAAGCACAATAAATGACTCCTGTTAAATTAGTTGAGACAGGAGAAGACATATGTCTAACTTTTTGCTTCTTATTGACAGAAATTTCTGAAGAAGCAGAACCACTTTTACCAGGCAAAACCTAACTAGAGACAAACAATCCAGACTCACTAGGCAGTGTGTTGGTTTTCTCTTGCCCACCAAAGACAGTCCAACAGCTGCAGAGGATATGTCTAACTTCACCTCACATGGTGGTTGTAGAGACTACTCTATATGCAACCAAGGAAAAAGATGAACGTCTGACAAACAAGACATAGCCACAACAAAATCACCTGTCAGCAACTGAGGCAATTTATTAGTCTGCTGTGATGGCAGTTTATTATTTTTCATCTATTTGTGACAAAAAGAAAGAAGAACTAATGGACTGGTAGGTTGTTCCCTGGTAAAGCTGAAATAGATGCCTGATTCCAGGGAAAGCCTGGCAGCAGCTGTCTGTAAATAGGCAAGTAAGAAATACATCACTTTTTACAACAAAAACAGTCACAAGCACTTCAAATACTTTCTACAGCTCTAAGTAAAAAATAGTTCTAAATTAATTTTAACAACCTTTTGCCCACAAAAATAAAAAGTAACACTTATGTTTAAAAGTTATTAAAAGTCATGTAACATTTTATAAAAACACTTTTCCCACCATAAAAAAAATTACTTTTACAGAAAAAAATTGACCTTTTAGTCATAAAATTAAAAAGTGGAAGGTCTTCTTCCCCAAAAGAAACTATCTGCTCAGTATAGAAAGCATTAGTCTACCATTGATCCTCCAAACCCCACAAGAGGAGCAGTCTTTGGTAGCAGAACTGCTGTGAAGGAATTGACTAACAAACCACTCTTTTTCTTTAGCACGTCTCAAGCTGACTAATGGTTTGGGTGCATGAAAGGTATCTTTGAAGCTTTGGAACTAAGTCCACTGTTATAGCCTCTGCAGGATATAAACCATATAGCTAAGGCTACTATAGCACTGATCAGACTGACATTCATACTATTTCCCATGGTAGTCTGTTAGTGCAGAACTCACCCTTTGTAATCTGTTGCAAGTAGCCAGGCATGTTACATTGACATAAATGATGCATGGCATTCTGACTAGTACAAGTGCTGTGTACCTACTGCACTAGACTTCACCATCTATATGAAAGATGAGGGGAACTCTGTCTGCGATGTGAATTAGTCATACTTTTAGCATTGTCAGTGTCCATGCTATACAGATGAAGACAAACCAAGGTCTCAGCCCAAGCCATACCACTAACTCCAGTGATCAAATTTAAATATGCAGCTTCAGCAGCTGTCCAGTTAAAGTAAAAGTAAACTTTATTGTCATTCAGACTCGACAACAAGTGCAACTAAACAAAACTACATTACTGCAGGTTCTATGTACAAACATCTAACATATACAGCAATTCACATTACTGCAGTCAGACATTCCTGCTACATATTATTTACTGTTTTACATATCAACAGACATTTACAAAGCTAAAGAGGCATGGTATTTATTGCACAGAATTCCACAGCTACTTCTTATCGCACAGGATTCTGTTGTCACCAGTCTAAGGAAACAATATTTATTGCACAAAAATTTCACAGCTGTTACGTATTGCACAGGATGCTATTTTAACATCAGTGGATAGTCACAGAAATAAGATGATACTCTGTTAGATAAATTGCATAGTGTATTTAAGACTTTTTAAGGTTATTGCATGCAAATATGCTTCTCACTCGTCATATTACCTACTGTCCCTGATGGCAAGCAAGATGTAAGTTGCAATTGGTGTTCAGTAGCCTAATGGCCAGGGGATAGAAACTTCTGCTAAATCAGTATGTTTTGCAATGTATGCTACAATGATGCATCCTAGATGTTAGGTGCAGGAACAGTCCATATGTAGGGTGACTGCAGCCCATGACTATTGTCCTGTCTCTGTGAAACAATGAGACTGGTGCAAGTCTTGATTAGATGGTAGAGTGGTCCTGGTAACCTTTTCTGCTGCTCTCACCTCTATTTGGAGGGACTTATAGTCTTGAGTGGAGCAGTTGCCATAGCAAGCTGTAAAACTGTTTGTCAGGATGCTCTCAATTGTGCCTCTGTAGAAGGTCGTGAGAAAAGGGGATGGTATATTTGTCTTCTCTATCTTCACAGAAAGTGTAGGCATTGCTGTTCTTTCTTGACAATGGCATTTGTGTTCACAGACCAAGATAAGTCTTCTGAGATATGCACCCTAAGAGACTTAGTGCTTTTTACCTTCTCCACTGTTTCCCCATTGATTGTGAGTGGGGAATGTTTTGTATGGTTTCTTCTGAAATCCATGAATACCTCCTTGGTCTTATTCACACTGAGTGCCAGATTGTTGTTACCACACCAAGTTATCAGTTGTCTCATCTCCTCTCTCTATAGGCTGTTTTTTCCTCATTGCTGATGAGACCCACAACTGTGTTATAGGTTCATAGGTAGGTACTAGGCTATTGGCCCTAGGGCCTATACAAGCCTAGCCAGAAAGGTACCATGCCTTTTGCCACCCAAGAAAAATATTTTCCTGTGCCCCTGTCAAGAAGAGCCACAGAAGTGATCCCTGGGGTGAATTTCCTATTACCCATCCAATCATCAAGATTTTTCTTGAAGAGTGCTAATGAGGAGCTCTGTTTGACATAGATAGGTAGTCTGTTCCAGAGTATGGAAAGTCTCTGGGACAGGAATCTATTCCTCCAGCATGTTCTGTTTATTGTAGTGACAAGGTTTAGATCCCCAGAGAGTGTAGCTCGGAGGGATTGGGATTTCTTTAAGTGGAGCATGTCCAACAGCTCTGGGTTTGACATAGCTTTGTATGTTAGGCAGAGATCGCCACTGAGTAGGCGATATGCGACGGAGTAAAGCTGGAGGTTTTTGAGATGGTCTGTGTAGGGCATCTGTTTGAGGCCAGTAATCCTTTTTGTGAGGTATTTCTGCAGCCTTTCCAGTTGTTGTAGATGTCTTGTGAGGTACATACCAAAAGGAGCGTTGTACTCTATAATGGGTCAAATGAGTGATGAGTAGAGGGGAACAATGACTTCTTTTTTTCTAGATGAAAAACCTTTTTTGATGAGGTGTGCCATGTAGAAGGATTTTCTGACCACTGTGGCAATGTGATTGTCACAGGAGAGACTACTGTCCACCTGTATCCCAAGGTCTCTTATCACACTTTCAGTGTTAAGTACACTACCGCCTATGTGGTAGTTCATGTGGGTACAGAGTTTTTACCAAAGGGGATGACAATGCACTTTTTGGCATTGAGCTTGAAGCCATGGCTTTGACACCAGGCATCTGTCTCAGTGATGCCCTTTTGTAGGATGTCCACATCATTAGTAGTTTCGATTATGGCTCTTAGTTTGCAGTCATCTGCAAACTTATTTAGCCAAAGACCTTCTGTGTCAGCCTGTACTTCAGAGAAGTAGATACCAAACAGGAGAGGACCCAGGACTGAACCCTGTGGTACTCCACTTGTCACTGGTCTGAAGTCTGATTTGGAGTCTGCTACTTTCACAGTGTGGATTATGTCAGTAAGCCAGTTTTCAACCCATCTTGTGACATAGGGATTTAAACCTAGTTTAGTGAGTTTATCTATAATTCCAGAGTGGGGGATGGTGTCGAACGCCTTGGCGATCATTTTATTTTTGCAATTATCATCTGCAAACTTGATTTTATGATTAGAGCTGTAATTGGCAGCGCAGTTGTACATAAGCAGCGTGACTAGCATAGGGCTCAGAACACAGCCTTGAGGTACACCAGTGCTCAAGGGGATACTATATGAGGTGCTCGCTCCTGCACATACTGTTTGTGACCTTTCAGTAAGAAAGTCCAGAATCCAATTGCACATTACAATGCTGACTCCTAGTTGAGTTAGCTTCTCTATCAATTGTTGAGGTATGACTGTGCTGAATGATGAACTGAAATCAATGAATAACATGCACACATAGCTGTTGCTGTTTTCCAGGTTTTCCAACGATATATGGAGTGCCAATGAAATAGCATCTACTGTGGATAGATTTGGTTTGTACGCAAATTGGAGTCAGTACAAAGATGACGGAAGTCTGGATGTTAAGTGGTCCTTGACCAGCCTTTCTAGGCACTTCATTACTATGGAGGTGAGAGCCATGGGGCAGTAGTCACTGAGGTCTTACAAAATAGAAAAGAAAGATGCACCAGAAAGAGGTATCTGCTGCTGACGTGCAGGTTTCTGAGGTGAATTTTGTTATGCAGCTATACATGTGTATCACTAGCATTACTGCTATATCCATAACACCAGACACAATAATAGCAATGACTGAATTCAAAGTCAGCAGAAGCTCTACACATGTCACTTTATATCAGTGAGGTCACACCTCAAGATGACAATATATATGAAATATGCTGGATCACAATTACAATGTACCAAGACTGACACATGCCATTTTTCTGTTGTGATGGCAAAGTTAAATCCTGACTTACCACCATCTCTGGAAAGCCCATCAATATGTCAGAATAGTGAGGGCCTCTTATCAACATCATTCATAGAACAGCATGGGCAGCCATAGTAGTGCCTGTCTGGGCATCCATTTCTTGCGTAGGCAACCATTAATCTATCAGCATGCATATCCACACAGGAAATTGACATATCCTAGCCATCTCACAGCTACTATATGTATATCATTTGCTACACACAGACCTGCATCAGCAGTCACAGTCAGTGACCTCACCAAAGCAGGTGCAATGACAGGGGTGCAATGGACAGTAGCATCAGTGTCCCTCTGAAAATTCACTCATAGGTACAGCATGCAAAATTGTCATGTGCCTCTGCAGCCTCCAATATACCTTACTAAACAGTGGACATTACAGGCACACTGACATGTGGTTTCCAGCCATGTTCTGTGTATCTTCGGCTACATACTGCATGTCACATAACACTGGCCTCACCAGCACACCTAGTGCATCATTAACATGTATCACATGTGCTGATATGCTTACCATATTGTTGGTACAGATATCCTAACTTCACTGTGGGCCATTGGGGTCTGCAAAGAGCCAAGCAAAGTAAATTATTTGGACAAATTACCACAGAAGGTCACTACAGTAAAGGACAAATCTCCCTGAAAGTTTACTACAAAATGTTGCACAGTATATCTGTTACTAATCCCTTGTATACCTAAAAAGTCTACAGAGAACTATAGGATACAATAACTCACTATATCATTGCAGACTGTTATAAAGTTAATCTGTCATCTATGAGAATCCTACTAGGTCTGAGGATAGTTGTAAGATAACCTTCTAAGTTATTACAAAGAATGACATAACTCCACTATAACCTGCTGCACAGTGTATCCATCATCCATCTTGCTACACAATCCATCTTCCACCTATGGGATCTGCACTAATGCTCAAAGGAGCTGTCAGAGAAATAACTCCGAAAGGTCAGTAGAGCAAAGTATGCATCTCCTCAAAGGTCACTGCAGGCTACTCTGCCTTTCATCTGTCTCATATCCATGTATCCCTACTAAAAGTGAGGGAAGTTGTAGAATGCTGAACCAAAAAATAACCCATACTGGTAAGAAAAAGGCTACCAGAACATTGCTACACTCTGTTACACAGTTCATCCATCATTCATCACTGAATCCTACTGGATCTTAAGACATTTGTAGGACAGAGTACCTCAGAAGCTGACTACAGGGAATGAAAACTCCCACAGATGTCACTACAGCCTGCATCTCTATCCATCTGTCATACATATCTGGCATCCACACTACATTTGGGGAAAGCTTTGGGAGGACACTATAGAAAAGGAAAAGTGTCATTTTAGTTGGTTATATATCTCCATGGCCCTCTACTAGAGCTAAGGAAGGTTATGCAATACAGTACCTGAGAAGGTCACTACACAGAAGGACACATTCCTCAGAAGTTCACTACAGCCTGTCACAAATCACTGGCACCACTTGTAGAAGAGTTTAAGGATACAGAACCCCTAAGGATCACTATAGGCTACTACCAGCTCTACTGTTGTATAGGTAGGAATACAGTCCTTTGGAATGTAACTAGCTTGCTGTACAATCCACCTAATATTTAGTCCTGGAACTCTTACCAGATAAGATCAGCATCCTCCTGTCAGCAGCCTTTTTCACCTCTGCAAACTCTAATGTACCTGCATCACATCTATGAACCTATGAACCTATGAACCAATGAATCACTGTAATGTTTGGCCATCTCTATCTAGCAAGACTCCTTTACTAAGTTTTCTTTCCTTGTGAATCACAAAACACTCCACTGAACCATAGTGGCCATCTTTCTTGATATCATTTGGGGTTCTGTTTGGAACATCTGAGGGATGGCATCTGTGTCATGGTGTGGAGACTAAACAATCTTCAGACCTCTGCCCAAAAATATAATAAGGTGGTACTGTAGCCTTCCACCAACCCGGCTATACTCAACATATACATTCTGACTGCAATGAGTGTCATCAAGGTACTCTGATTGTAGCAGAGCTCTTCTGGGTTTGCAAAGATTCACTATAGGATACCTGAGTTACCCAGGCAATATTGCCTGTTAAGTGTGCAGTATCCAGTGCTGAATTATCTGTGACAACAGTCTGTGTATCTATTTAATCTGTCTGACTCTACATAACAATATTAATAGGTAAGGTACACACTCTGAACTTGAAAGATTACAGGGCATTAAACTGACTGGTATAGTTTTCTGGGCACAAATAATAACCTTAATATTAAATGAATAACACCCAGACATGGTCATTCTGTAGTGCAGTAGCATAGCCAGCTGTCAGCTGTACAAGTCTTGAAAAATGCCTAGTTATATCCAAATACCTAAAGCTAGGTATATCAACCCTGTATATTAACCAGATACTTTCTGATGCAAAAATACAAAAAAAAAAACTAGCTTGTATTTCGTTAACTAAGTCTGACATTAATGCTACGTGTATGCATTATTTCATAATAATTATTTTGTACAGCATTTATAGTTGTATATGAAAACAGATTTGTTGCATCTCTGATGCACTGTATGTTCTAGACTAGAACTAGGTAGTTGCCACAACCTCCATGAGAGCAGTGTTCAAGCAGCTATTACTGTAGGTATCCTTGCATTATAAGTAGAATGTATTCAAAACTATATGCTTATTAGACTAAGAGCAAAGTGACTTCTCCACAATACAATCCATGTGAATGTCTGCATATATAACTACTGAAGCAGATGTCCTTAAAATATCATCTGATAACATTATCATCATCAACCCCTTTTTCACATTTTCAACATGATGTCAGGGTGACACGTCAGCTGTCGACATTTCTCTATTCGGGGCTACTCTCCTACCTTCTTCAACAGTCATGCCTGACTGTCACAAGTCTTCTCTGACACAATCCATCAAAATGCCCTCATTTTCTATTGCCTTCCTCCTGTCTATCCCAAATCTTCTTCACCAGACTATCTTTTGCTTTTCTGCACATGTGCCCAAACCACCATAATCTGTTCTCTGTAATTGGTTGATACTTGGATACGCTGGCTTCTGTTCTGATGTCCTCATTTCTTCATCTGTCCCACGGTGTTCATTCAACCACCTGTCTTAGGCATTTCATCTATTTCGCCTCTAGCTTCTTCACTGCTCCACTTTTACTCTGCTTTTACTGACCAGGTTTCTGTACCATACAGTAGTACTGGTCGGACCAGTTTTGTACACCTTATTTTTCAGCTTCTTTAGCATTCTTCTGTCATACACTACCCTTGACACTGTGCCAATTGGCTGAAGCCCCTGTGATTTGAGCTTTGACCTCCTTATTCAGACTTCATTTCTCCTCAAGCACGCCCACCTAGATACTTGTTAACCTGTTCTACTATTTTCACTTCTATCTCAATTTTCAGCTTCTTATCATTTCAACAATTTGACACCATTACAACTGTCTTATCTGTACTCAGTTTCATCCAATGTGCCTTCAGTTTTGCATTCCATTCCCCTATCCTTTGCAGATGTTCTTGATCAGTATATGCCTGTAATGCCACATTGTCTTCATACAGCAACTTTGTTACTCTGTCCCCTCTGACCTTTTTGCTAATGTATTCCACCACCAGTTTAAACAGCAGTGGGCTCTGAGCTGAGACCTGATGCACATGCACTTGCATTGGGACCCCCACTGTGAGACCCAACACTGAGCGTACTTGAGTCATTGGGTCCTTGTATATGTCATGCAGTGTTTCTATCAATTTTTCTGGGACTTCAAACCACCACAGCACTTCCTACGTTAGCTTTCTTGGGACCTTGTGGTATGCTTTCTCCATTTTTATGAATGCCCAGTTGGACTCTTTCCTCATCTCTAGCTTCCTCTCAACTATCTCTCTCACTACAAACATCAGGTTGGCTGTACTTCAACCTGATCTGAATCCCATCTTACTATTGCACAGTGGTGCAGTAGTTAGTACTGTCACTTCACAGCTAGAGATTTTCCAGTTTGATTTTCAGCTGGGTACCTTCTGTATGGAGTCTGTATGTCGTCCCTGCATTCGCGTGGGTTTCCTCCAGTTGCTTTGGTTTCCCCCCAAAATTGAAAGACATGCATCTGGAGCATTTCCCACAGGCGTCTGCTGAAAATGGGCTCTGTCCCAGTAGGACTTTTCCGGTAAACAAATATAAAATAAAATAATAAATTACCCTCTACAGAACTTTCCTGCAGTGAAAATGTCATCTCATAAAATTCCCTGTTTAAAACTGTGTGCTTAAAAACTGATTGTACTGATTGGTAAAGTAGTAAAAGTAGTGTGCCACTTGGCAGGTGTAGCCATTAAAGTTGGTTCCTTTAAAATATTATCTAAAAACACAGGTTAAAATAATATGTGATTAAACCCCTCTGTTTCATTTACCTTGGTTTGGTCTCCCAAAGTACTAGAAATCTGGTATCTTCAAGTGAGACAGGACTCAGTTTGTTTACGACTTAATAACACTAAGGATAGACAGATACTCTGAATTTATGGGTGCTGACATAACTGCTTGGTTAGGAAGTGTCAGATAATTGCTAGCATGCTGTGACCAGCATGGTTGCATTTGGCCCAACATTTCTCCTCCTAGCTCTTTTTCACCAGATAGAGAACAGCAAAAGTGTTTTCCCTTCTTGTGTCCCACAGGTTGCCTAGTATGGGGTCTTCATGGCAGTTTGTTTGCCCTGGCTTCCTTGAATATTGCTAAGGGTAATAGTCCCACTTCACATAACATGCAGACAACAACCCAACTCCACTTAATCCATTCCTTTGCAGCACTCTATATTTTTCTGCTTACCTACCTTGAGCAGACTATCACTCAGAAAATTTTTCTTTTTTTTAGCTTAGATTCCAGTAGTAAAATTTGCATTTTCACAATCCATAATAGCCTGCAAAAGACAAAAAGTGAAGGCATAGCAGGATTAAATGAGTTCTTATCTAGATTTATGAGCACAGTCCCTAGCCATACCAATTACCAAGCTCATTAATACAGGAGTACAAGACAGTTTAATTCCTACCATTTTGAAAGAGCGATATATTCCTTAAAACAAAGGAGGTCCTTCCATGCAGCCCAACAATTTCCACTCTATAACCATTGTAAGTATCCTCTAAAAGACCCTAGAATGAGTTGCAAATCAACAATGAATACCCTCTATTGTTAAACGCAGCATCTTTACTGAAGCTCAACATGACTTCTGAAAGACATACTCAGTAAAAAAAAAAAATAATAATACCGACACTAACAAACTATATGAAGGAAAAACTGAACTCTGATGAAGTAGTCACTAAACTTTTCTTTCATCTTTCAAAAACATTCAACAACTTAAATCATAAATCATAAACAGACATAAAATCATAGACTTCCACACCCTGTCCATATAATGGCTTGGAATGGTACTCTAACTAACTATGCTCGGGTGAAGCTGGTGGCTAACTGAGGTGCAAGCTGTGAAGGCAATGGTTGTCCATGCTGAAGCACTGCTGATTGGGTGCAAATGAAAAGTTTCATTTTGGCAGCCATGGCTGATATTGAACATGCAGGAATGTTTAGTAAAAATTTAGTATAGCATGGAGCTTGCATAAGCTCCTTGCTATAGTTCAGAGCTTTGAAAGAGCTTTATGATCTTCAACTTTGAAAGAATAATTCTCTTTTTTTTCACCTGAGGGTGGTGCCACTATACAAACTACCCATGATCTTCTTATGGTTTAAAGTTCAAAACCCATCAAACTTACATAAAAACAAAAGCAGATGGGTTACTCGTCTGTCTTCCTTGCTTTCTTTCACTAAAGTGGTACCACAAGGCTTCATTCGTGGTTCTTTACAGTTTAATCTCTGTAAATGAAATGAACAAGCACTGCAAAATATTAACAGTAATACTGCATGTTGATGCCAGTGCAGTGCTGTGCCTTCATAAAAAGCATGGAAGAGCTGAAGAACAAATGCAGAAACGGTTCCAAATACTAGGAAAATGACTTACAGACTTTAACCTATAATTCAACACCAGTAAAAGCCATTCCACTGTACTCTGTTCAAGACTGGATAAAAACACCCACAACATCATCATCATTATCAGCCCCCTTTTTCCCAATTTTTCTACATGGGGTCAGGGTATCGCGTTAACTGTCACCAACTCTCTAGATTCAATGCCACACTATTGCCTTCTTCAACACTCATGCCTGACTGTCGCACCCACAACCTCACTCTCAAAATCCAAACTGCATCAGGAAAAAAATACCTCAAGTTAATATAGCAAAGTACAGAAAACTATATCAATCCAAAATGTAATAACTTACTTGGCAGTCTATTCAGTATTTCAAATTAATGTCACTCTGTATGCCTAAAGCAGTTTAATATTCAAATTAGTCCTCTCAAAATTAGCTTATGGTAGCATCACCTACAGGGGCATCTCACAATCCCTATTTGCAAAACATGAACAAACCAGTCACGACTCTGTAAAATGTATCCTCGTATCCACTTACAGATGCCCTGCAGTGGTCATTCTTCAGAAATAAGCTTCATCTCAGCCAATTTCTCCAAGTCTGCAAGTTCCTAAAAGAGGACAACTACCATCATGGTATAAAACCTGTTCAAATCTCCAGGCCCACCCCCAATAATATACACATAAAAACTATAAAACTTACAACTTTCACAGAGGCACACTTTTCAGTAACTACACTGACAACATATAGCCTAATGAGTATCATCAGCTAGACAGCCTTAAAAATGAACTGTAACATTATATTAATATAATAACTTGCACCTGCTAATTCAGGTCCAGAACTGACAGTTTACCCTCTGCTGTAATTCAAATTGCATAAATCTTTTTCACGTCTTACTAGCACTAGGTGCATACAAAACATCACAAACACAGAGCTTATTGTGCATTATATATTATTAAAAGCATCAATACAGTGCATTGCAAATAGCTAAATACCTATTGTAGGCTTATCCTGCAATAAATGATTTTTGTGATAACACTGACAAAATACACATGCATATAGATTAACTACATGTAATATTATACAACATTTTCTCCATTTTCCCAGCATGTGAAACTTAACAAGCCTTATACAGCTACGGTCAATGATACTTACGGGTTTGAGAATACCACTTGTTATCTGCAATGCATTGTATTACTCGCACTGTAAAAATAACAACAGAGTGTGACTCCGCAATGTACATTGCAGCCTATGATATTTGTAAGAATAAAAATACCTTGTGTTATCTGCAGTGTATACTATTCCCACTTGTAAGAATGAAAACATTTTAATGTTGCCAAACTGCTGTGTGCAGTCTTATCTTGGTAATTCTGAAACAACTTGTTAGAACTTTTCTAACTATTGTTCAAGATTCTCTCCCCTTAACTCCACTGAAAATGTGGAAAACCCAGTAATCAGAGCATAAACAAACAAGAGACAAATGACATAATTCAATAAACAAACAAAAAAGAAAAACATTTCAGGCATATCCTATCTACAGTAAATATGAAGGTAATGTTAACATACAAAAGCGTGCGGAACACACCAATTTGGGCTCATCTGAATATGGACCTGTAGATTCTTGAAGGGGCTAAAATGCACTGCTTATGAAAGAGCAACTATGGAACAGCATTCTATATTTTATTGCAAAAAATAAAGCTTTATCTGAGAGAAGACAGCAAGCAGAGTGACCGACAGTGAAGAATTAGTTTCAGACTCCTAGACCTCTAATAGAGAAAACATTTGTGATGTTCATTAAAGAATAATGTGGAACTACAAGAGACGCCACCAAGCAGTCTTCTGATGTACTAGTTCTTGCTCGATGTAAATGAAATCAGTTATCCTAATGTAGTGCAGCAGTCAAAAGGCATTATTTTGCAGAGCACTGTGTACAAAGGAGGTTTGCTCTGCAGGTAACAGTCACTGTTCTTTTTTATAATCATAAAGCAATGGGTCTGCCTACTGTGATCCCTGTAATAAATATGCAGATGATTTTTCTACAGTCTTTGTAAACATTATTTGTTGCTAGAAGAACACCATTAATTATTATAAGGGTATACTTAAAGCCTGGAAATAGCAGTCCTTTCCCAGTAGCAAGCTTTATTTCCTTTCCATATGTTTTTTATACTGTAGTAGCTGTGCAACATGGCAGAGACTTTACGCCTTACATTATGAATATAAATATTGAAATATGAGTCCAGCTAGACGCCAACATATTTGTAAGCCTAGACCTTTTCCAGAGAAATAACAGTGAGTGGAGCACTGTGTGATGGGTCCGTACTCCAGCAATCAACAAGACTCAATCCTCACCACTGATTCTGGTGAGGGAAATGTATTAAAATATTTAATTATAAATAATAAAACAGAAAACAGGAGACTACTGAATACAGTAAACAGCAGAGTTTTAACCATGAAGATTTAAAAAAACAATAGAGTTGGATAATTTCTCACAGATGCAGAAAACAATATTAAACTGTTCTCACTATATCTCCCTGACTAACTAAGGAATTACCGTTCCCTGACTACTTAACTAAAGCAAAGGAAGGCAAGCTGATGTGTGCTGAGTGTCTTATCACAGCAAAAGCTAGATGATGCCTCTCTCTGTCTGTGTGAATGTGTGAGATATATATCATGTCAGAAATTGTTCCTGTCAGATTCTAAAGTGCTGCTGCAAGGGTTCCAAAGAAACCAGATGCCGGTTAGAGGATGACATCACATCTGGTCACCTGAATCTGGTGCAATACATACACAGAGCTTTGCTAACATCTGTGGCAGCATCTGAAAACTATAACACAATTTCAAACTCTCCACCCTTCCAGGGTTCTCTGATAAAACACACATATTTGATCACTTACAACAATACAACCTAATATACATGCAAACATTCTTTCCATCCAGCAGTACCTACTGTTGATGCATTTTTAACACAGGTAACTTTACAAATATATTTTTAACTCAAACATCTGTACAAATCAGTGTGATACTCAAATAATATAAAATTATTTACAAAACTACAGTTAGCTATGCTGGCATATGTACACATGTACTGTCCTACTCTCCTTGGCACATATGTCACTACGTCATAACATCTTATGCTGTTCCATGATTCTTTGTATATGGTAAGTCATTTCCGGGTACCAAAACACATTTGGTGTTATTTATGTTCACATTAAGTCTAAGCTGCAGCTCCTCAAGAAAGTTTCATAATTGAACATGGCAACTGTTAAGGGATTTAACAAAAAAAGGTACAGAAAATCTGTATTCCCAAACAACGTCATTTATGTAAAGCAACATGTTGGCAATGTCAAGTAATACAGTACAAGTGTCAATGTATATTATAAATGGTACGGGTACTTCTACTACAGTTCCTTAGGGACCCCCAGTTTTATGACATAGTGAAGACTGCTCTTTCTCAAATGTCACAAAGAATAATCTATGTTAAAGACAATCAGCAAACCATTTCAGTGTGGAAGGGCTCAGACCGTAGAATGGTAGATCTTTGTCAGATCATTCTGTTTTTGATAGATCAGTGTAAACCAGACCTGTATGTTGGCCTACTTCCTTGGTGGGGTAGACAATATAAAAATTATTAGAGAAGACAATCAGTGCATTATTTAACTACACTTTTTTAAATCTGTTGCAGGATAGAGGGAAGGCCACAGTATGTTCATAGGTTGATAGGTTCATAGGTAGGTACTAAACTATCATACCAAGGGCCTAAGTAAGCCTAGCCAATAAGGGTCCCTGGCTTACACCACCCAAGAAAGTTAATTTCCTGTGCCCCTGTCGAGCAGAGCCACAGAAGTGATCCCCAAGGTGTATTTCCTATTTCACATCCACTCATCAAGATTTTTCTTGAAGAGTGCTAATGAGGAACTTTGAATCCAAAAAATACGAAGCCAAACTCAGAACCACAAGAACAAGCCGTGAACGACTCCAGGCAGTCAAAAAAAGATTTATTTAAGCGCTTTTCGTCAGTTTAATAAGCTGACTTCTTCAGAACATAAAACAAAGACCACTGACAGCTTGATCCTTATAAAGGCGTAACACTCATTAAGGTATTCAAGCAGTAATTCAATTAGTCTAATTAACATGAAGTAAATTGAATTTTAAAAGAGAATGGATGAATTTAAAAAGGAACTGTTTAAAAAGACAGTAACCGATTAATGGTAGCAAACTAAACAACCCTGTAGGTATACCTACAACACAAATACATAAAACAATCTGTTGGTGTGAAAGTGAATCCTGTGGAATGTGTTGCATGTTGCAACCTTTAATAAACTACAATACCACAGTACTGTTGACTTTTATACAGCTTTAGGACCTTAGTTTTATTTTACTGTTAAATCAAGGTTCTAAACCTACCCATGTCGTTGTGTATAAGGTAAAAACCTCAAATACCCCAAAAGTTGTTGTAAGTTTTAAAAAACACGTTAGAAAACATGGTAAAAAATCAGTTTATAAACTAGTTTAGAAAGAAGAATTAATGTCTTATTATTTTTATGTTTTTATATGTAATTGTAGAACAATAAGTAAGTATACTACAATATTTGATGATACTGAAAACTGCTACTAAAAGTTAATATTACTTAAATTAATGCTTAATGTTAATTAAAATAATATTCGCACAGCAAATTTTAAAAACATAGCAAAAAGTTAAAAACACACGGTTGTTTGTATGTGATGGTACTACAAAAAGCGCTACAAAAAGTGTGTAAAAAAGTGTGTTAAATACATGAAGGTGTGTAAAGGTCACACATACCACATATACTTGATGAATTTCAGGTGATATTTTTTGAATAATGTTATATTATAATAATTTTTAATAATTTTTATAGTTTTTAATAATAATTATTTATTTTTATATTATATTAATGATTTGAATTATTTATGATAAGTTAGACATACCTAATGTCGTGAAAATCGTGGTCAATAGTTTTAATGAATTCATAATCACGTTTGATGAAACTAGCTAGTTCACGAAAATAATCATAACAGACGTGAAAACATAACAGACATAAAACCCATGAAAGACCTGAAAAACACCTAATACATGTATGCATAATAAACAGAAAATGTATATATACACATAAATGTAGATTCCATAAAGGGGGTGTGTGTCAAGTGACAATACCTTCATCTTTTCAAACTAGTTAATTTTAATAGACTTCCAATTGAACAAGTCTCATTCAGTCCTTGGAAGCTGTACGCATTTAGTTTTACCTGCCATTTCAGTTCCAATTCTAACAGTTTCATCAAACGTGATTATGAATTCATTAAAACTATTGACCACGATTTTCACGACATTAGGTATGTCTAACTTATCATAAATAATTCAAATCATTAATATAATATAAAAATAAATAATTATTATTAAAAACTATAAAAATTATTAAAAATTATTATAATATAACATTATTCAAAAAATATCACCTGAAATTCATCAAGTATATGTGGTATGTGTGACCTTTACACACCTTCATGTATTTAACACACTTTTTTACACACTTTTTGTAGTACCATCACATACAAACAACCGTGTGTTTTTAACTTTTTGCTATGTTTTTAAAATTTGCTGTGCGAATATTATTTTAATTAACATTAAGCATTAATTTAAGTAATATTAACTTTTAGTAGCAGTTTTCAGTATCATCAAATATTGTAGTATACTTACTTATTGTTCTACAATTACATATAAAAACATAAAAATAAGACATTAATTCTTCTTTCTAAACTAGTTTATAAACTGATATTTTACCATGTTTTCTAACGTGTTTTTTAAAACTTACAACAACTTTTGGGGTATTTGAGGTTTTTACCTTATACACAACGACATGGGTAGGTTTAGAACCTTGATTTAACAGTAAAATAAAACTAAGGTCCTAAAGCTGTATAAAAGTCAACAGTACTGTGGTATTGTAGTTTATTAAAGGTTGCAACATGCAACACATTCCACAGGATTCACTTTCACACCAACAGATTGTTTTATGTATTTGTGTTGTAGGTATACCTACAGGGTTGTTTAGTTTGCTACCATTAATTGGTTACTGTCTTTTTAAACAGTTCCTTTTTAAATTCATCCATTCTCTTTTAAAATTCAATTTACTTCATGTTAATTAGACTAATTGAATTACTGCTTGAATACCTTAATGAGTGTTACGCCTTTATAAGGATCAAGCTGTCAGTGGTCTTTGTTTTATGTTCTGAAGAAGTCAGCTTATTAAACTGACGAAAAGCGCTTAAATAAATCTTTTTTTTTGACTGCCTGGAGTCGTTCACGGCTTGTTCTTGTGGTTCTAATGAGGAACTTTGCTTGACATAGATGGGCAGCTTGTTCTAGAGTATAGGACGTCTCTGGGACAGGAATATATCCCTCCAGCATGTCCTGTTTATTGTGGTGACAAGGTTTATGTCCCTAGAGCATGTAGCTCAGAGGGATTGGGATCTCTTTATGTGTAGCATGTCCAACAGCTCTGGGTTTTACATAGCTTTATATGTTAGGCAGAGATCACCTCGGAGTAGGTGATATGCTACAGAGTAAAGCTGGAGTTTTTTGAGACAGTCAGTGTAGGGCATCTGTTTGAGGCCAGTAATTCTTTGTGAGGTACTTCTGTGGCCTTTCCATCTGTTCCAGATGTCTTGTGAGGTACATTCCAAAAGGGGCGTTGTACTCTATAATGGGTCTAATGAGTGCCGAGTAGAGGAGAACAATGACCTCTTTTTTCCTGGACAAGAACCCTTTTGTGATGAGGTGTGCCACATAGAAGGATTTCCTGACTACTGTGGCGATATGATTATCAAAGGAGACTACTGTTCACCTGGGTCCCAAGGTCTCTTATCACACATTCGGCGTTAGTAGACTGCCGTCTATGTGGTAGTTCATGGGTACAGAGTTTTTACCAAAGGGGATGACAATGCACTTTTTGGCATTGAGCTTGAGGCCATGCCTCTGCACCAGGCATCTGTCTCAGTGAGGCCCTTCTGTAGGATGTCCACATCATTTGGGGACTCGACTATGGCTCCTAGTTTGCAATCATCTGCAAACTTTGTTAGCCAGAAGCCTTCTGTTTTAGCCTGTACTTCAGAGATGTAGATACCAAACAGATGAGGTCCCAGGACTGAACTCTGTGGTAATCCACTTGTCACTGGTTTGAAGTCAGATTTGGAGTCTGCAACTTTTACAGTGTGGGTTCTGTCAGTGAGCCAGTTGGCAACCCATCTTGTGACATAGGGATTTATACCTAGTTTAGTGAGTTTAGCTGTAATTCCAAAATGGAGGATGGTGTCAAAAGTCTTGGCGAGGTCAATATAGGCTGTGTGAACCACCTTACCCTCATCTACGGCTTTGGTGACTGCCTCAAAAAAGTCGATCAGGTTCAGAAGGCATGATCTGGCTTTTACAAACTCGAACTGGGTGGGGTCCAGAGTATGGAGGTTACCAATGTCTTTGCTTATGAGTTCCATGATGATACATTCCATGGCCTTGCAGACCAGACTCATCAGGCTAATAGGGTGATAGATCCCAGGGTCAGTGGTGCCTCCTCCTTTGTGGAGTGGGATAACTGTTGCTGTGCGCCATTCAGTGGGCACAAAGCCTGACGTGAGACTATGATTGAACATGGTGCTTAGGTGGGGAGCCAGTTCATTCTGAAGTTCATGTAAAACGCAACCTGGGATATTGTCCAGTTCCATGGATGCTGTGTTTTTGGTTTTAGAGAGTGCAGCTTTTACCTGCATAGATGTTATTACAGGGACTCTGCATTCTTCCTGTATAGATATGGGCTCTTTAGAGGCTGAGGGGGGGTTAAGTTAGCACTGAACCTATCTGCCAGGATGTTGGCAATATCAGTTGGTTCTGTAATTTTCGTGCTGTTGTGCTGTAACTCAGAGCAGATCTGGGTGTTGCCATTGAGATTCTTGACATAGCTATAGAATGCTTTGTGGTTGCCCTTAGAATCAGTGGTGATTTTATTTTTGTAGCTAGCTTTGGAGGATCTTATAAGGGATCTCAGCTTCTTACTGAGGCTGACCAGGGAGCTTCTCCACTCATGGGATTTTACTCTCTTTTGCAACAGTTTCTTCCTTCTCTTGTAGAGTTTGTTCATGGCAGGGGACCACCAGATTGGCTTCCTTTTTTTTGGAGGATAGCATCTTGGTTCTGTTTGGGATAGCCCGATCCATGCACTCATGTAAGTGCTTATAGAGTGCATTTGTGTAGGATTCAGCAGTCGTAACTGTATTGTCCATCTGCATGGGTGTCATGAAGTTCGCCACTTCTGTCTTAAGAAGCATGAAGTTGGCTTTGGAGAAATGTTTTACCTTGGTTTCCTTAATGGTGGGGAGGGGGGGCAGGATGTGGATATCTAGGGAGATTAGCTTATGGTCGGATCTGACGAATGAGGAGTTGACTTCAGGTGTGGAACACTGGTCACTCGTGTTGGTAATGACTAGATCTAGGATATTGTTGCCCCTGGTGGGGGTGTGGATAAGTTGATCCAGGGCACTGGACTTTATGAATTCCAGAAAGCGTTGAGTGAAGGAGTTGGTACATTTGTAGTTTTCCCAATTAATGGTGGGGTAGTTGAAATCGCCCATTGTTAGAGTGTTTGTTTAAACCCTAATATTTTCCAGTATATCAAGAAATGAGGAGTGGGAATCCTAGGGCATGGTGGGGGATCTGTAGCAAGCTACAATTCAGATTGTAGTTTTGCCCAGAGTTAGTTACACTCGGATAACATCGGATGCATTATGCTGCGCAACTAGCCTGGAGGTGTGTATATCCTTAATGAGTATGGACACACCTCCGCTTTTGGTGTTCTGGTCCAGGTTAGATGGCCAAAAAGTGTGGCATGAGTTATAGCCTGGTAATGCAGGGGTGCTCTCTAGAGCCTTGAACCAGGTCTCAGTCACTGCACAGATATCGATGTTCTCCATTTTAAGTAGTGCCTCAAGTGAGTGCATTTTGAGATTTAGACATCTAGCTTTGAGTAGCATTACCCTCAGTTTTTGCTTGCCTGTTCTTGTTATGGTAGTGGATTTGTCATTTGAACCTTGCCTAAAAAAGGCACTATAGTGGTTGCAAGACCCTTAGCCAGTATCCAGAATCCTAGGGGTGACAGGTGTAGGCCATCTCTGGCAAAGCATTGTGGTCTGTCAATCATGTCTTCCCAGGCAGACACTGGATCCCCTTAGAATGACACCAGAAGTTTAGCCAATTGTTGAAGTCAATCATTTTGTCCTTGTACTGCGGTATCATTCTGGACGATAGCAGGATGCTACTCAGGGCTAGGGTCATACCTGCCTGGGCTACAAGATCGGAGAGCTCTTCCATGTCTCTTTTCATGTAGTCCAGGGAGGTATGTCTCAGATCGTTCACACCAACATGGACAATGATAGAGTCATATTTGTACTTGTTGTGGAGTGACCTGAATGCGTGGGTTATGTGGCAGATCCTGGCACCTGACAGGCAGCTGACAGTAACCTTCTCCTTGTTTAGCCTGGTGAGTGGAACACCAGTGTGCCTGACTATAGAGTCAGTATGCCTGACTATAGTTACCTATGACTAGTGTGTTGGGTACATTGTTTTGCCTTATGGGCTGTGGTTTATTGGCACACTGAGTCTGTGTCCTATGTGTCATTTGGGTTGTGTTGAGGGGTGGAGGTTGCTTGCATTTCTGCTTTGAAGGTCTCTGTTGCTTGAGCAGATTATTATTGAGAGCCTATGCGAATGTTTTTGTGTTTCTATGTGTGGATTTTGGTGGTGTAGGTTTAGTGGGACTATGTGAGGAGTGTGGTGTGGTGCAAGTGTTTACCTTCTCCTCCTGACTGTCAAGTTCAGTCTTGGTTAGAGAAAACTTTACCTCCAGTTTGGCTAGATAAGGCTAGGTTGTGGTGTTGGGTGGTAGGAGGAGAGGTTGTCTGTGTACATGAGGCAATTGCTACATTGCACCAAGATGCCCAGATTCATCAGATAAAGAGAGAATTCTGGGAGCTGACCCTTGGACATGCCTGAATAAAAAAACTACTTTCCTCCAGACAAGTGAGAAATGTGAGTATAACAGCTGTTTTTCTCCAAGCAAGTGAGGAAAGTAAGTACAACAACTGTTTTCCTCTAGGTAAAGAGGAAGGTTGAGTGCTGTAGTAATTTGTAGCTTATTTAGTGCTAACAACAAGTTCTGAACAAGTGCTGAGCACGAATAAGCAAATTCAAGTGCTAAAACTAAGAATCTGTACCTGGACCTTGTGGTAGATAGGCTACCTAGTGCTTACCACTCCCACTGATAAGCTAGAATACTTCCCTCCAACACAGAAAGGCTTAGGGGGCACAGAAGCTTACAAACAGTCCTGGATACAGCAAATCTGTATCTGGACTAGACCAGTTACAGAAAAGGTGAGAAACAAGTGCAAACATGGGATTTTACACCAGAAAGTTGAAAGAGATGGAAAAACTGCCCAAATGGCCAATAAACTACAATTTCTGGGCCAGAAACCACTCTTGAGGTAGATAGGTTAGCTAGTGCTTACCACTCTCACTGATGAGCTAGAAGGCTTCCCTCCAACACAGAAAGGCTTGAGGGACTCCGAAGCTTACAAACAGTCCTGGATACAACAAATCTGTATCTGGACTAGACTAGTTACAGGAAAGGTGGAAAACAAGCACAAACCATATTTCCTGTTGTTCAGGCACCAACAATGTTTTAAAAAGTTTCAGCTACATTACAATGCATAACCGATTGAAGTGTAAGAGATGTATTAGGTTATTGTACGTGCTAGCATCGCCATGTATTCAGCTGAAAGCATGCATACCACATCTTCAAGCTGACTGGAGAAAATAACAGTCAGAGCAGACAAAAGAAGAATGAAATTCTGTTACACACAGAGATTGTTTAAAATGGAAAACAGTTCTATATTAAGTAATATTATGATATAACAACAATAAATTATGTGTAGGAGATGATAATGCAAGTTTCCCTATGAATGACATTGTACAGCCACTTATGTTTCCATCTCATGGCCAAACCCCATCATTCATTGGTTGCATTCAGATTACAACAGAACAAGCACAAAGCAGATGGAGAACATCCTCTAATTATTGAGTTGTATTTAAGGATGCAGCACGGCTGCATGTTTGCCATCATGATGAAACTCTTTCAAAGGAAGAAACTGAGTTATGCACTAGGTTTTACTTTACTCTTATCAAGTTTGTCTGTTTTCTTCTCTGTCCACATTTGTGCTGATTCTGTTAGAATTTGAATTTGTTACATTGTGTCAACTCAGAGTGGTGGAGATTTTACAGTACTGGCATTGTGTTTGATTTGTTTAAACCCAGCATTACCCAGAGGTGAACATGATTTAATGCTTAATTATTTCACTTAGTCTATTTAGCTATCTTTCCTGTTATCTGGTTCTTGTTTCTTAAATCTGTACCTTTACATTCCTAGACAAATCACAGTTATCTTCTGGCCATAATGTTAAATCTTCATGGTCTACATTTGTTCACTTCAGCAATTGGACTTGCAGTCACAGGGAACAATTGCTTGGCAGCTTTAAGATTTTCCCAGGCTCTAAAACTGTCCCCCTCATCTTCATCATGCACGTCACATACCATTTTCTATTGATAAGGATTGAACGTAGAAAGAATTGTATCCTATTAACAGACAATAACACCAAAGGAGATGCTGCTGGACTCACTGCAGATGGATACAAGGGATGGGGAAAGGAGGTGGATTTGGTGAACTGGGTGGACATGGATCCTGGAGATCAAATTATGGCATTTATATAACTTTCACATTTTAAATGATCCAATACATCCACTTCAACCAAAGGACAGAGACCCAACATAAGGTGTTTGAGTGATCAAGACAAAATACCCATCAATATGGTAACCCCAATGGTAAACCTGGGCCTAGCAATCAAATCTAGCTTATGGGATCTTACAAAAGTATGCAAGGAAGCCAATGTCTCATCTGTGAAAACAGTATTCAGAATACCATTCCTGAAAGAAGCTACAGAAATAGCCATTACTGTAAATGAATGGGTATTAATTTATTGGGAAAAAGTTTTGATGCATTTTCTGTAACAAAATAGAATGCACTCTGAGATCCACCTGGACATACTGTCCTTGGGAACCTTTTGTCCCATTCTACTGTAAGCAAAGAAAACAAAGAGTTTGTTATTCTTTTTTATTCTGGATAGAAATATAAATCGATAGATTCCTAAGAAAAGCAAGAAATACTCTCCTTTATCAGAATATTGGAGGAAAAATAACTGTCTGATGGAGGTTAATTTCTGCCACTGCCTTTAGCATGAAGTCTGGATTTTTGCGGAATGAAATGTTTTGTGGAAAGTTATATATATTCTACTTTACAAGACAGAGTGGTGGAAGTGACTGGAGTCAAAAAGAGGGATTTATTGACAGAAATTTGAAGTTTACCTTAGCTGCTGGCTTGAATGGAGGAATTGTAATTTTTTTGTAGCATAAAGTTTAGATATGAAGTGGGACTAGGAGATCTAAATGCATCTCAACAGAAAATGAAATGTCCAACAGACATTCAAAGACATGAGGGCTGATAAACACATTCCCTGGTAAAATTCTGAACTAGCAGTTAAGTAAGTAAAGCTCAGGCAAAGATAATAGACAATTACTATAGAATCACGAGAATGACTGCGGTGGTGGTGCTGCGGTAGCGTTGTCGCCTCACAGTTAGAAGTTGCCCATTTGATTCTCAGTTAGAGCGTCTTCTGTGTGGCGACATGTGTGAACGGGCATTCCTTCATTGAAGGTTGTGCTTTAGGCCCAGCAAGCCAGCATGTAAAACTCTACTGTCAATCATTAGCGCACCGGAATTCCGCTGTGGCGACCCCTAACCGGGAAAAGCCGAAAGACACAAACAAACAAACAAACTATAGAACCATGAGAATAGACTGGTCAATGGTTTATGTCTTGATTAGTCCAAATGCAAAACACTGCTATTTTTTAGGGTTGTGAGGATTTGTACCATTCACATCAGGAAGGATGGATCCCTGGGCATTACAGGAACTAGAGAAACATGGAGCTAGTGTCAGGTTGTGAAGGTCTGAATGAGGCTTCGTAGAACAGCAACACAATAGAATTTTGAAAGATCTGAGTAGAAGAGACTTGTCTAAGAGATGAGAGCACATCAGGGGGAATCAAAACTGTTTGTACCAAAAAGAGGCTATAAGAATAACCACTGGCCTAGCTCCGTTTTTCTTTCTATAGAAGTTTCATGATAAGCGAAATGGGATAATACAGAGAGGACGCCTAAAAGCCACTCCTATACCAGAGTGCCCTGGAATGTCTGATCATCTGGTAGATGATAAGAAAATAGCAGCTGCATTTAGTGTTGGAGGGGAGGCACAAAAGTTGAATCAAAGCTTCATTTAGCAATAAAAAAATTCACATGACCATGAGCTTATGTAGGAAGTACTCATGGAGGTATTACTACACATTGACTGAGCTTGTCTACTAGAAAACTGAACTTACCAGTATTGTGCATTGTTATGTGAAATTAGTGAGATGAAATGACTCATCCTCTTATCCACATAGGGTCACAACAAAAGGGGTAAGAGTGTGTCCTGCCCTGCTTGTTGTGCATCAAACTACTCCCAAGCTGTCCAAGTGAGTGGCAACTGCACCCTGAGGAAGGGAGTCCTCTATGGCCTGCAACATAAAGAGGAGCACCCTCAAGTCTTGGTTACTGATGTGCAGAGAAACCTCTTTTCATGATCAAGACCATCTGCCCCAGAAAAATGTCCTCTGCCCTAAGCTGAAAGTTTCAACAATGTCTGTGGTAGAGCGAGAATGAATGAAGAGACCTAAGTAAGATTATCATGGTGTAGTCACCACTAAATATGCTGACAACAAGGATTGGATAGCTGTATTACTGCAGACAATGGTCCTGTATTCTGACATCAAGGAACCCTTTTATCTCCTTTGGAGAGCCTAAATGTGATAATTTACATGGGGTATCAGGAATCTGTTCCTGCCATTGGCCCTAGCACTTTGAGCTGCAATGCTAATGTCATTTGCAGGAGTGCCAAAAGAAGACATACATTGCTCTGTAATGTGATAGCGTTGTTTAGAGACAGGCTTAACTGGCAGATTCTAGTGTCCGCATGATATCTTATATAGATCTTTGGCTGTGTCATTTCCAAATAGGACTTTGCATTGTTCACTGAAATTTTCAAGGACCAGAACAGAAGTAAATGATTCCTGGCTTACATGTATGACCCTTTTCTTGTAGATGATTGAATCTGACCATTCAGATAGGGGAAGGTCCTGATTCCTCCTCAACCTAAGGTAGCCTGCCATGGCTGCCTTGCATTTGTTGAACACTCAGGTGGCTGGGGTGAGACCAAATTAAAGGGCTTGGAACTGGTAATAGCCTCAAGTTCAGGGATTGTCTGTGGGTTTTGGTAATCTCTATGTGTAGGTAGGCATCCTGAAGATCCAATATATTTTCTTTTTTGCAAACATGGAAGGATGGACTGTACTGTGACTATCCAAAATCTGTTTTTCTTACATACAGGTTTAGGTCACCAAGATCCATAAATGGCCAGAGGTCCTTCTTCTTTTTTGATACTACAAATAATGAATAAACTCCATAGGATCATAGAAGATTACTAGACTATTGACCCAGAGGTCATTTTAAGCCTAGCCATTTAATCCCAATGTAATACCATGAAAATGCTAGCCAATACCCATGATTGCATTTAGTGATGACTGCCTATGTCCAAGAGGGTTGTGAGCACTATCCCCAGTAAGAATTTACAGTGCCACATCCACTAGCTCAGGTTCCTCTTGAACAGTGCCATGAGTGTGCTATGTTTCACATGAATTGGTAGCCTGTTCCAAAGATGTGGCAGTCACCGGGAGATAAATCTGTCCCTCCAGCATGTTCTATTTAAGTCGCAGGCCATGTTTAGGACCCTGGAGTGGGTACCTCTAGTCCCATTTGATTTGCTGATATGCAGCAATTTCATTATGTTTGGGTCTTGGATTGCTCTGTAGGCCAGGCATGAGTCTCCCCTAAGAAGTCTATATGGCATGGAGTATAGTGACAGGGACTTTAGTCGGTCTGTATTAGGCACATGCTGGAGCCCCATTGATCTTTTTTGTTAGAAACCTTTGAAATCTCACCAGTTGCTGCAGGTGCTTTGCACGGTACATGCCAAATTATACTCAATTATGGGCCAGATTAGCACTGAGTATAGAGAGGTTATAACCCTTTTTGCTCTCAATGTGATGCTTTTACTAATCAAATGTGCTACGTAGAACGTCTTCCTTGCAACAGTAGACACAAGGTGGTCATAGGTTCATAGGTTCATAAGTTAGTACTAAGCTAACTGCCCTTGTGAGCCAATTCAAGCCTAGCCAATTATCCCTTGTGAGACTCAAACCCTGCACCTTGTGTTTGTAAGGCAAGCACCTTAACCATTAGGCCACCCTCCAAAAGTTAAGGTTGCAGTCAACTTGTGATACCGGGTCCCTTACCACTTCATGGGTACTTAGGAGTTTGTTATTGATCTGATAGTGTGAAGGGGCATTGTTTATGCCAAAGGGAATGATGATGCATTTCTTTGCATTCAGTTTGAGACTGTGACTAATACACCAGCTGTTGGTCTGTATAAGACCCTCCTGGAGTATACTGACATCATTTTGGGATTCAGTGATTCCACCTAGTTTGCAGCTGTCTGCAAACTTGGTCAGCCACAACCACTTAGTTTAGACCTGAACTTCTGAGAAGTATATACCAAATATTAGGAGGCCCAGCACCTCACTGGTAACAGGTCTGCTGGCTGATGTGGAGTCACATACTTTGATAGTATGTGTCTAGTTTGTGAGACAGTTGACAACTATCTTCCAACAAAGGGGCTTACATTCAGTTTGCTAAGTTTATTGGTAAGAGCTGAATGTGGAATTGTGTCGAAAACATTTGCCAAGTTGAGGTATGCTGTGTGCACATATTTGCCCTCATCAATGACCTTAGTCACATTTTCAAAGAAGTCCACCAGATTTAAAAAGCAAGATCTGTCCTTGACAAAGCCGATTTAAGTAGAATAAAGGGTTCAGACGTCACCTATGTCTTCTATGGTCTGGGGGAATAACATGGAGTGTTATTTTCTTTATCAGATTTGCTACCTCCCTTTTGGATGCCTCACTTTTGAATTGTTGGAATGTCTGGAAATGGTTGATAAGCAGGTTTGAGGGGAAGAAATTAAATCATATAGCCTTTGGATATTATCTTCCATCAGGAGATGGATGCAGTGGTGACCTTCAACTGGCTCCAGTGAGGGGCAATCTTAAAAAACATCAGGGCTTGTACAAACCCCCCCCCCCGCCCCACAAGGGAGACCTACAGAAACCCTGGTTCTGCAGCTACTTCTGAATCTGAAGCAGGATTCCTTCTGATGTCCATTACATCTGATCAGGATTGCATTTGAAAAACTGCTGCTCAAACTGAGTCTTTCTGAAAGATAAGTTCCTTGCACTCTTCTGGTTGCAAGCAGTGTTCTTATAGGAGTGAAGAACTTCACTCCATCATCAGTGAGGGTCTTTCTCTCCTGCTCACTCTTTTTAAAGCTTTTGTTTAACTTGTCGGCCAAGCATTGGTAAGCCATCATAAGGGGCATTGGTAAATGATGTTTTGAAAATTTCCACAAAGAATCAATGCCAGTGCAAGATAGGATCTCATATGGTTATTCACAATTCAGTGGAATATACTGCTTCATCCATGACATTATGTAAAAGCCACATGGAGACCATATAAATAGTATTCACAGTTGACTCACATGAATTCATCTTGTGTTTCAGTTTCCCAAAAAGCATCTAATTTTTTCCTGCATCCTCACCCTCTACTTTATAAAATAGATAACACTTCCCCAAAATGATTGCTAGTCTGAGACTCTTTGCCAAGGTGAGGGACCACTGGTCTGTCTTCAGATTGTTCATTTTTGAGGCTACAACATCCACAATGTAGACAGCTAAGGGTGTCTTACTCCAATATTGCAGGTTATTGGAAGGCCAAGGGATCTTGTTTGACATCTTTGGTAAAGTTCTACCACAATGGATTCTCGTCATGTTCTTTATAATACCAATGAAACCATATGGTGTGTGGGGCATTCACCAAATATGTTGTGGGGGTAGACCAGAAATCCTCCTGTAAAATTTTCTCCTCAGGCAAGACTGAGTTAGTGTGTCAAAAAACCCTTCTGATGCATTAGATCAAGGATTTCCCCAAATCTGGGCTCATCAGCAGGGGCTTTGGCGAAGGCCTCTCCATCATCCAAATTTGTATCCAGGCTGGGTGACTTCAGATGCTTTTTCTTGCACCCCTTTTTCCTGCCAACACTCAGACAGACAACATCTAATTGGGAGGAAGACAAACCTATGCTAGATAGTATCCTAGCCTTATGGATGCTTTCTACCCCTCTGCATCCTTGGATCAAAGACTATGAGGTCTACTTTTTATCTCCTTTCCCACATTTACAGAATGAAGAAAGGTCCTACACATTTTGTAGATCAGCAGTGTTACTAGCATAAAATAAAAGCGAGGCAAAAAGGTACATCTCTAAAACAGTCATCAGCCAAACATTACCCCAAGCAATAAACGTGTTATACAATAAAAAGAACAATAGCAAATGCCAGTGAGATACATGAGTGTGCATTCTGATATAGACTCTTGAAATGCTGAAACCATTCTTCCAGTGATCAGAAAACTGGTATGGAGCATATTAGAAGTACTGTGCAAAGGTCTGGAGATCATACAAACCAAGAAACATTAAGTTTGTATGACGTGTGCAATTCTGAGCTATCAAAACAGTGAAGAAAATGTTAGGGCTGTAGTAAAAAAGACACTTTTGAAATCTGAGCATGTAAACTTTATTGAGTGAAAGGAAGAATAAACCTTGGACAAGTCATATTGCTAGGGGGACAGAAGAACACTGAAGAGGATAGTCAAATGGGAGAAAATGAAACATAAGAGGCAGCTAGAAGTGGACATTTCAAACATGGATTTGAAATACTAACTAGCAGAACAGGTTACATAGCATTGGACTGTTTTACCTGCAGCAATGATATAAAGTGTCATGAGATGGATTCACAACTGCTTGGAAAGAATGAGCAAAGACTATGTATGGCGAATGTGAGATCTTGTGCAATACTCTTTCAAGAAATATTTTAAAACTGGTCAAAATGTAAATTTTGCATAGTTGCAGGACAGAGATTTGGCATTTCATAAAATAAATACTGCAATAATGACATAACAATGGCAGCTTGTTTTCATACTCTTTGCTCATCTCTGTCTCTCATTTTTTTTCTGAAGACTGTATAGCATTATTTTTTATTTGAAATGTTTAAACATAGATAACTATTGCCTTTTGTGATACAAAGAGAAAAATAACAAATATATTCTTTGAAAGATTAGAAAAAAACTGGCAGCATAATATTAAATGTAACTATCACTTTATTGCCTTCTTTTATAAATTTGCTTTGCCCAAAGTAAGGAAGAAAGAGTGGCAGGTAGAAAAGGATGCACAGTTATATGAACGGACCATTACATACCAACTGGCACACATTTGTTGAGTAGATTATACTTTCCACATGCTTCAGTGAACCTTCAATATCTCCTGACATTTCCTTTTAAATGTATACTGCTTTGTCAGACTTTCTTCACTATAACATTTCACTAATTATATGAATGACAATCTGCATGCTGTCCAGGCATGTCTCCCAGAATATGAACACTTCTCTCAGCTGCATGAATACAGTTTATAGTCCTAGCAACTCAACTGTGAGGGTCATCTGGTAGATTAGCTGCTTCCTGTTAAAGTTTCACACCCCGGAATGAGGCTAGTTATTCACAGTGTGTATTAGCTAGGTGAGAATACATTGTCTGGTTCATAAAATGTATGAGAAAGAGAGAGTTTAGACCATGAATTAAACTATAGAAGATGTCACTAAGCATTATTGCTTTAATAAAACCAATGATGCAGTTAACTTCACAGTTTGCCTTCAATACAAAATGTGTTAAAATGTATTGTTTTAAATTCACTCTTAGTAGCATTCCTATGGATCCACCATGAAGGGCAAACAATAAGCTTTCCATTTACTGTTTTTGAATTGAAACCATTTGAAGGTTTTCTTAATTTCTTAATTACAATATTCATTATTAATGCAAAGAAGCTGAGGAAAAGTAATTGCAAAAAGGATTTCTAAACATCTTCATTATCCTGCTTATAATAATGAAAAAAATTCAGTGTATTTCTTATCTTTTAAAATAAATAGATGTTTTATATATAGTAAATAGTAAAATAGTATGCCACTAGGAGAAACAACAATTATAAACATACTACTTATTATTATTTAAGCATGTGAAGGGAAGCATATACTAGCTTGACAAAATTCATGTAGTAGAAAAACATAAGAAGTTGAAAAGGCGATTGGACCATACCTGCAGGCATACTTCCAGATAATGCAAAAGGCTGCATATTGAATTATTGCATTTTTACAGTATATGCAGGCAGTTTATAACATGAATGATGCCAAAATAATATTAGGCCACCAGGAACCATCTTTGGGGAAACTCAACAGCTGTTTCACTTCTTTATGAAGCATTTTTTAACAAACGTATCAGTTTTGACTGGTAACTCAGGTAAGCCAAAAAAAAAAAAAACAATGAACAAAACACATACAAGGTAAAGGAATACCCTGAGAAAATGTATGTCAGTTTGCAAACAAAGTTAGTGAAGTCAAAAATATATTAGACCTTGCCTGCATGAGCAATGACAAATTACAGTTTCTAGAAGGCCAGTGCTTGCTTGGGCTAAAAGGAAGTCTCTGTGTTCACCAGTGGGAGTGGTTAACACTGAACAGCCTGCCTGTCCCTGGAGGAGTGGTTACTACCTAGAAGCTGTAGTTTTATTGGCCATTTTGGGTCAATTCTAAACTCCTTGATCTCTCTCTCTTAAAACCCTACAACTCTCTTTTTGCGCGGTTTTGCGCACTGAGCAGCGATGGGGGAGCGCCGCCTAAACAGGCTTAAACTATTCCAGGCTCCATAAAGTCTGCTCTTCACTTTTTCCCTTAGAGCGGTTCAAACTCTCAAAGTAATCACTCTATTCTCTTTCTAAAGCCCTGCACTTGCCCAGATCTTTTAAGGAAACACTAACTAACTAAAGCACTACACCCTCCTTGACTTCTCATAAGTATTAGTCACCCGATTGGTCCTTTCTGATCAAGTAAAAAATCAATTCCCTTCCCTAATCTGATCAGTAAAAAAACAGTTCTCTATACTAATCTGGTATGTCCAAGGGTCAGTTTCAAGGTTACTCTCCAGTCCAGCTGGTGAATCTGGGAATT
>NC_056726.1:855058231-855143231 GCF_019279795.1 Protopterus annectens | reverse complement strand
GTAAGGTCAGTCATCTACAATCAAGAACCCACTCACAGAAAAAAAAAATATTTAAAGTATTATTAATGTTCAGCTCATAACCATAAGCTGCTGATGTACCCTCTATTTAATGCATATAATTATCTTGCAGTGTGTACACTACTAGAGGATTCCAGCTCCTTGAACTAAAACTAAATCAGACTAATTGTTTCCAGTCAGTAGTTACTTTGCTAACAATCGTGTATCCTGCAAATAAGCATCAGGAAAATGTATAGCTTAAGCACCCTAAGTCTAACAACAACAGTTTACGCTAGATGGAAATGCTGAAAAAAAAATATTTTTGTTACAGACCAAAGGAAAAAAAACTTGTGTACAAGTCAGTCTCATGAATTAAATCAAGCTTAGTAAGACAGTTTATCTCGATATATCACATGACTAGGCTTGTAAAAGTCCTATCACCTTTAGCCCAGTGACCTCCTATGAACCTATGAGCCTATATTGGCTAACATAGTACTGTCAGCTGCTATTTTCTTTACAATCAGAAACATTGGCACAAAATACACTTTGCTTATGGTAGACTAATCTCTGTAATATTGCCTTAAAAAGCTCACCTCACTTCTAAATGAAGCTTCACATAGCTTTAGAGGTTCATAGGTGTTTGCTAGGCTAATGACCACAAGGGCCTTTTTAAGCCTAGCCATGCATCCCAAATATCTGGCAAGTTCTGGTACCCTGGATAAGTGTAATCAGGGTCTTGGAAGGTGAACCATTTACAATAAGTTGTTTCTCTTGAGAATACAATAATTTGTCCGTCAGCCATTCTCATATCCACCCTCACTCCGCTCGGTCTCCACTAGTTTCCTCTACCCTAAAACCAGTTCTCACCCACCCCCACTTCACTTACATTTAAACTTCTCAACCCACATCCACATCTCACAATTAACTAATAACGACCTCTAGCAACATCTCCCCATCCTCCATCACTACTAAGACCTCTACCTTGTCTAATACTCATGCACCCTTCAATAATACACCCTAAACACCCTAAACATACATTACAAAATGACCTAGCAATCCTACCCTACAAATATCACTACTTCCACTATCATGAAGTAAATGACATATCTTAACATTCCTTTAAAGAGCTAAACATTCTTTTGCAGTCACCATAACATTAACCACCCTTTTCAAACACATCACAATCATACAATCTCACTTACATCGATTTAGTTTCTCCCCCACAAATCCACAACCACAACAGTCCTCTAACACACCACATTTTTAACATATCCCATTAACTATATCCACACTCACTGCTAAACACACAAACCTTTAAACACTTAAAGGTCAGTAAGTTGTCATTCTCCAGCTACCTTACATACACATAAAAAAGAGATTTCTACGCATGTGTGCATACCATAACTAAGGTGGTCCAAAGTGGGGACATCCATCCCAACCCTGACCCAAGCACCATTATACAGTCAGAACCAAACTCACCCCTTCAGAATGACACAACTCCTCTCACACACCTTACCTCAGTTCACAGCCTGTTTCTCCTAAACATAAATTTTCAAAGCATAAGCATCAAGGCCCATGATCTATGCACAATTATAATCCTATACGTATATATATTATATATATATATTATACTATAACCCTATACTTATATATATTATACATATATTATACTGTAACCCTATACATATGTATATATATATATATATATATATATATATATATATATATATATATATATATATATTATACTATAACCCTATACTTATATATATATTACATATATTATACTATAACCCTATACTTATATATATTTTATATATATATATATATATATATACATATATATATATATATATATATATATATATATATATATATATATATATATATATATTATTACCTGCAGTGGTGTTAGAGCGTCTTCTGTGTGGCGACATGCGTGAATGGGTGTTCCTTCACTTGAAGGTTGTCCGTTAGGCCTGGCAAGCCAGCACGTAAAAAAATCTACTGCCAATTGTTAGCAGACCGGAGTTCCGCTGTGGTAACCTCTAACCGGGAAAAGCCAAAAGACACAACATACTATAACCCTATACTTATATATATATATTATACTATAACACTATACGTATATATATATATTATATATATATTATACTATAACCCTATACTTATATATATATATATTATACTATAACCCTATACGTATATATATATATATATATATATATATATATATATATTATACTATAACCCTATACTTATATATATTATATATATATATTATACTATAACCCTATACTTATATATGATCTATATATATTATACTATGACCCTATACTTATATATATTATAAATATATATTATACTATAACCCTATACTTATATATATTATATATATATTATACTATGACCCTATACTTATATATATTATATATATATATTATACTATAACCCTATACTTATATATGTTCTATATATATTATACTATAACCCTAGACTTATATATATTATATATATATTATACTATAACCCTATACTAATATATATATTATATATATATATATTATACTATAACCCTATGTTGTTGTTGTGTCTTTTGGCTTTTCCCAGTTAGGGGTCGCCACAGCGGAACTCCGGTCCGCTAATGATTGGCAGTTGATTTTTACGTGCTGAGTTGCCAGCCCTAACGCACAACCTTCAACAAAGGTACGCCCATTCACGCATGTCCCCACGCAGAAGATGCTCTAGCTGAGAGTTGAACCGGTCAGCGTCTTACTATACTTATATATATTATATATATATTATACTATAACCCTATACTTATATATATTATATATTATACTATAACCTTATACTTATATATATTATATATATTATACTATAACCCTATACTTATATATATATATATATATATATATATATATATATATATATATTATATATATATTATGCTATAACCCTATACTTATATATATTATATATGTATATATATATATATTATACTATAACCCTATACTTATATATATTATATATATATTATACTATAACCCTATACTTATATTTATAGCTACAGAAACCTGGTTAAAGCTAGAAATGCATCCCCCCCAGTCTGGATATAACATAATCAGCTCAGACAGACTAACAAAAGGAGGAGGAAGCAATTATTTTTAAAAATATCCTTGAAGGAATCCAACATCTTCTAACTACCCTAAAATGCTAACATTTCAAAACACTGAAATTCTCATTACCCAACTCATGTTTAATAACAGTAAATCAGTCTGCCTAGTTGAACTATACATTCCGCTAGAAACAATCTAGCCACAATTGAAAGAAGTTCTTCAGTGGTTACATCACAATATGAAAACATAGAGGCATAGAGGAGCTCTCTGAGCATGTAGCCCATGGCGGTATGACCCTGACCTTGAGTAGCATCTTACCCTCACCAAGAATGATGCCACAATATGAAGACAAGATGATCAATTTCAACAATTGGCTTAAGTATTGGTGTCATTCAAAGGGGATCCAATGCCTGCCAGCCTGGGATGACATGCTCGACAAGCCACGATGCTTCGCTAGGGACGGCTTGCACCTGTCACCCTTGGGCTTTCGGATATTGGCAAAGGCTCTTGCCACCCCCATAGTGCCTTTTTAGGCAAGGCTCAGAAGACAAACCCACCTCCATAGGTATCACAAGGGATAAGAAACTAAGAGTAATGCTACTCAATGCCAGAAGTCTAAACCTCAAGATGCACGACTCAAACTCTCCTTAGCATGGAGAACATTGATATCTGTGCAGTAACAGAAACCTGGTTCAAGGCTCCCGAGAGCACCCCAGCACTACCAGGTTGTACCTCATACCATGTTTTTCGGCCACAAAACTTGGACCGAACCACAAAAGGAGGGGGAGTATCAATATTCGTCAAAGATACCAACACCTCCAGGTTGGTGGCACAGCACGAAGCATCAGAGACTATCCATGTGCAACTAACAGTGGGTAAAACTGCCTTCCAGTTTATAACCTGCTACAGACCACCCTCCCAAACCCAGGAATCCCACTCGGCCTTCCTGAAAACACTGGAAAATATGAAGGTCTCCCCAAACACCATTATTTTAGGTGACTTCAACTACCCAAACATAGACTGGGAGCATTACTCTAGCTCCAACACCCTAGCGCAAAGGTTCCTAGAATTTATAAACTCAAATGCTACGGAACAACTTGTTACCACTCCCACAAGAGGGGAAAACATACTGGACCTGATCATCACCAACTTGGGACTCTATGTTCCAGACCAGAAGTGTATCCCTCACTGGTAAGATCAGACCATAAACTAATCTCACTAGATATTCACATCCTGACCCCAGCCCCTGCCCAGAAAACCACAGTGAAAAACTTCTCTAAAGCAAATTTCACACTCCTCAAAACCGAAGTGGAATCCTTCAAAGCCCCCGGGCCTGTGGAAAATACGGCCCAGACCGCAGAATCCTTTATAAATGCATTCTATGAACACCTTCAGGAATGCATGGATCATGCAATCCCAAACAAAACCAAGACTCAATCCTCCAAAGGCAGGCGTCCTGTCTGGTGGACCCCAGCCATAAACAAACTATACAATAGAAGGAGGAAGCTACTACATGATAGAGCAAAATCCCAAAAAGGGAAGGCATCTCTGATCAGTATTAGCAAAAAACTACGGGCACTCATAAAATTGTCTAAGGCCAGCTTCGAGAGAAAAATTGCACAGGTCACTAAGGATAATCACAAGGCTTTCTTTAGTTATGTTAGGAAACTGGGTGGGAATTCCCAGATATGCTCAGAATTAGTCCAAAATGACAAAAAATACACCAAACCCACAGACATTGCCAGCATCCTAGCTGACAGGTTCAGTGCAAACTTCTCCCACCCTTCCCCACTAAAAGGGCAAATATTTATCCCAGCAGAGTGCTGCCCCCCTGACATCTCAGATGCTCAGGTAAGAGCCGCCCTCTCCAAAGCAAAAAACACAGCATCAATGGGACCAGACGGTGTCCCGGGCTGCATCCTACATGAACTCCAAGAAGAACTAAACCCAAACATAAAACTACTGTTCAATCTCAGCCTTACTACAGGATATGTATCCAAAGAGTGGCATACAGCAACAGTGGTCCCTCTCCACAAAGGTGGTGTCTCAACAGATCCTGGAAACTATCGCCCCATAAGCCTGACTAGCTTGGTCTGCAAAGCTATGGAAAGGATCATCATGGACCTCATAAATAAAGATATTGGGGACCTACAGACACTGGATCCTACCCAGTTCGGCTTTGTTAAGGGCAGATCCTGCCTCTTAAACCTGGTTGATTTCTTTGAAACAGTCACCAAGGCCATTGACGAGGGGAAGGTGGTTCACACAGCCTACCTGGACCTCAGAAAAGCCTTCGATACAATACCCCACTCGGGCATTATAGATAAGCTCATCAGCTTAAATATAAACCCTTATGTCACTAGATGGGTTGCAAACTGGCTCAAGGACAGAACCCACATGGTTAGAATTGCTGGAGCCATGTCAGACTCCAAACCAGTTACAAGTGGCGTCCCACAAGGCTCAGTCCTGGGACCTCTCTTGTTCGGTATATATTTCTCGGAGGTACAGGCCAACACGGAAGGACTGTGGCTGACCAAGTTCGCAGATGACTGCAAACTGGGCGCCATAATCAACTCTCCAACTGACACAAGCATCCTCCAAAAGGGCCTCATAGAAACAGACAACTGGTGCCAGAGCCATGGCCTCAAGCTAAACGCCAAAAAGTGTATAGTCAACCCCTTCGGCAAAAACAAAGTGCCCACAAATTACCACATAGCTGGTAATCCATTAAGTATGAAAGAAGTAATTAGAGACCTGGGAACCCAAGTTGACAGCAATCACTCATTCGACAACCACGTGGCCAAAGTGGTTAGAAAAACATTTTATATAGCCCACCTAATCATGAAGGGATTCACATCTAGATCAGGGGAGGTCATCGTGCCTCTTTACTCATCCCTCATCAGGCCCATAATTGAGTACAATGCCCCTTTTGGGATGTACCTTACCAGACACCTGCAGCAACTGGAAAGACACCAAAAGTGCCTCACCAAGAGGATCAAAGGGCTCAAACAGATGCCATATGCTGCCCGGTTAAAGAAACTCCAGCTCTATTCAGTGGCATACTGCCTGCTCAGAAGCGATCTGTGCCTGACGTATAAAGCCATGTCCAACCCGGAATTAATGGACATGCTGCACCTCAGAAAATCCAAATCCCATTGAGCTACGCGCTCGAGAGACTTGAACCTCAGCACTGAAATAAATAGGACATGCTGGAGGGACAGATTCATAACCCAGAGGCTCCCTTCACTCTGGAATAAAATCCCAGTCCAGGTTAGGCAGAGTCCCTCACTGAATCTCTTCAAGAGGAATCTTGATAAGTGGATGGGAGATCATAGATTTACTCCGAGTATCACTTCTGTGTCACTGTTAGACAGAGGCACAGTATACTAACCTCGAAAAAGGGCATAGCAAAATTCATTTAAAATGGGTGGCGAAAGCCAAACACACTCTGGCTAGGCTTGTAAATGCCCTAGGGCAGATAGCCTAGTATGAACCTATGAACCTATGAACCTATGAAAGGTGACCTTAATCTTAGGTGACATAAACTTTGACTGGAAACAAATAATAAATACCTCACCTGACCTAAACTTATTCAGATTCTCACAAGTATTATACTACACTACCAAGACTCGCAAAACATTTAGCAAAAAAAACTCAGTAGATTGGATTCTTTCAAATAAGCCCCATAACATCAATGCTACTTGAACCTTACCAGACAGTATTAATGACAAGCTACCACCTTTGCTATCAGACAGCAGCTAAACATTCATAAGCAAGTAACATGCAAACAAGTCCATAATAATCAAATTTCAACCCAGAATGCTTTATAACAAATCTAAAGCAATATAACTGAACTGCTTAAAACATTACCACTAGATGAAGCAGTTACTCATTTTAATCATATCTTCCCAACCATCCTAAATAAGCAGGCTCCATTCAGAATCAGTCAAATCCCTTCCAGCACCCTGGCTAACAAAGACAACTACACAACTACTATTAAATAGAAACCAGGCCTGGAAATCATATAGAAAAAATAAAACTAAATTAGCCCTACAGGATAATAGATATCTCAAAATTCTGACAGAAAACAAATACTTAATAACAAGAAGGAATTTTGTACAAACCTGCAAAATACCTAGCAAAGTAACCTCTAACTGTTCTTGTAGTCCTTAAAGTCACTACTCAGTCCCAGGCAATCAAATACCGTCTAACACACCACAAGTTCTGAATACTCAGGTAATACAGCAAGTCAATTCAACACCCACTTTGTAAATTCTGTCTTATTACTAGCCAAACAAAACTCCACCTCACCAATCACTATTCCATATCTTCCTAACAACAAAGATGTACTCTTTAAACTTGATAGTCTACCCAGCTCAAAAAAAAAAAAAAAAAAGAAACTACTAACAATGAAACCAACCTCCTTGGCAACAAAGAAATAACAATCTGAGTACCTCAAAATACTAGCAGGAGCTATAGCATTCCAGTCTCCATACCTCTCAGTTGATCCATAAAAAATAAATAAACACATCCCAGAAATCTGGAAAATATCATACATCTTACCCCTACATAAAAGTGGCAATTTTAATGACCCAACAAACTACTGTCCAATGGCCATTCTCCAACCCCTATCCAAGATATTAGAAAATGTATCCACACCCAGTTGCTCAAATACCTCACCACTAACCTATGAACCTATAAACTCTAACCTATTGTCCTTGACTCAGCTTGCACCACTGCTGCCTTTTCAAGCTTTACAAACATGGTTAATCAAATCTGAAACAATGATAATCTAGTCTGAACAGTCTTCCTAGACCCATATAAATTGTTCAGCACTGTCTCACACCAGAAACTCCTTGAGGAAATAGCTTCTTTAAACCTCAATATACCATTACTAATCTGATTCTACAGTTTCTTATCCATGTACACCCTGATATTGGGTGATTCAATTACCCTACCGTTAACTGGGAAAACTACTCAAGTACAAACTCCCAGGTCCAGCGCTTCCTGGAATTTATCAACTCAAATGCCCTGGATCAGCTGGTAAACTCCCCTACCAGAGGTGAAAACATACTGGACCTGGTCATCACCAACATGGGGGACAGGTGTTCCACACCAGTGGTCAACCTGTCACTGGTTAGATTAGACCCTAAACTAATCACTCTGGATATCCACACCACACCACCACCTCCAAACAAGGAAACCACAGTGAAAAACTTTTCTATAGCAAACTTCACCTTCCTTAAGACAGAGGTGCTAAGTTTCACAGCCCCCACACTAAAGGATAACAGTGTCCAAAATGCAGGAACCTTTACAAATGCACTCTATGAGCACCTACAAGGATGCATGGATCATGCCATCCCTAGCAAAACTAAGACTCATTCCCCTAAGAGAAGGAAACCAGTCTGGTGTACCCCTGCCATAAACAGATTATACAATAGAAGGAGGAAACTAGTTCAGAAAAAAAGCAAATCCCAAGAAGGAAAGACATTCCCGATCAGTATCAGTAAGACACTAAGGTCCCTCATAAAATTCTCCAAGGCTAACTTCAAAAGAAAAATAGCCAAGGAGTCGAAAGATAACCACAAAGCCTTTTTTAGCTATGTCGAGAATCTAAGTGGCAACTCACAGATATGCTCTGAGCTATTGCAAAATAGCACAAAATATACTGAACCCACTGATATTGCCAACATCCTGGCAGATAGATTCAGTGCAAACTTCAGGCCCCTCTCACCCCCAAAAGGGCCCACAACAATACCGGAAAAGTGCAGTGTCCCAGAAATCACAGACACACAGGTGAAAACAGCCCTTTCAAAAGCCAAAAGCACAGCATCAGATGGTGTCCCAGGCAGCATCTTGCACGAACTACAAAATGAACTAACCCCCCACCTAAACCCACTGTTCAACCTCAGCCTCTCCACAGGCTACGTGCCCATAGAATGGTGCACAGCAATGGTTATTCCGCTCCACAAAGGAGGGGCCACAACTGACCCTGGTAACTATTGCCCCATAAGCCTGACAAGCCTGGTCTGTAGATCAGCATGGAACTCATTAATAAAGACACTGGGAACCTCCAAACACTTGACCTGACCCAGTTCGGCTTTGTTAAGAGAAGATCATGCCTACTAAACCTTGTTGACTTTTTTGAGACAGTCACCAAGGCCATAGATGAGAGGAAGGTAGTTCACACAGCCTACCTTGACCTTGCCAAGGCTTTTGACACCATTCCCTACTCGGGAATTATAGAAAAACTCACCAGTCTGAACATAAACCCCTATGTCAGGAGATGGGTTGTCAACTGGCTTACAGACAGAACTCACACAGTACGAATAGCGGGCTCCAGGTCTGACTCTAAGCCATTCACAAGTGATATCCCACAAAGCTTGGTCCTGGAACCCCTACTGTTCAGCATATACTTCTCAGAAGTACAGGCAAACACAGGAGGACTATGGCTAACCAAGTTCGTCGATGACTGCAAACTGGGAGCTATAATTGTCTCTCCGGCTGACACGGACATTCTCCAAAAGGGCCTTACTGAGATAGACATCTGGTGTCAAAGTCATGGTCTCAAGCTAAATGCCCAAACATGCATAGTCTTCCCATTTGGGAAAAACAAAACACCCATCATGAATTACCACATAGGTGGCAGCCCCCTTAATACAGAAGAGGTAATAAGAGATCTGGGGACCCAGGTAGATAGTAATCTCTCCTTTGACAATCATATTGCCAAAGTAGTTAGGAAATCCTTCTATGTAGCCCATCTAATTACTAAAGGGTTCCCATCTAGAAATAAAGAGGTTATAGTGCCCCTCTTCACTCATCAGACCCATCATAGAGTACAATGCCCCATTTGGGATGTACCTCACAAGACACTTACAACAGCTGGAAAGACCACAAAAGTACCTTACCAAGAGGATTACTGGTCTCAAACATATATCCCATGCAGTCCGACTGGAAAAACTCCAGCTGTACTCAGTGGCATTTCGCTTAATCAGAGGTGATCTCTGTCTGACTTACAAAGCCATATCCAACTCATAATTGATGGATATGCTCCACCTAAAGAAATCCAAGTCACTGTGAGCCACTCGCTCTAGTGAGCTAATCCTCACCACAACAATAAATAGAGCATGCTGGATGGGTAGATTCCTGTCACAGAGACTCCCTATGCTTTGGAACAAAATTCCTAACTACATTAGGCAGAGCCCCTCACTAACACTCTTCAAGAGGAACATTGACGAGTGGATGGGTAACAGAAAATACACCCCTGGGATCACTTAATTGGCTCTTCTTGACAGAGGCTCTGTTAATTAATCAATGGGGCGGCAAAAGCTGACACACTCTGGCTTGGCTTATAAATGCCCTCAGGCAGATAGCCTAGTACCTACCTATGAACCTATGAACCTAATAGGAAACAAGCCATGAAATGGCAACAAGTCTATTCTTTTTTCCTCAGAGTCACAGTCGGTGTCCTTCAGGGATCAATTCTAGGACCACTACTTTTCAATATCTTCATCAATAATCTACATCCCACCACTAAACAAGCTACCCTGGTACAATATGCAGATGATGTCACTCTCATCTACTCAGCCCAAACACTTGCATCCCTATAAGAAAACTCCCAAAAGGCCTTTCTAGCCATAGAATCCTGGTTAGATAGCTCAGACTCACTCTTAAATGCTAAAAAACACAGCTGCTGCTTTTCACCCCTAAAAACTACTCAAACTAAAAACAATATTTTCATATCCTATCAGCCAACAATACAAAAACAGAATATGTCACATAGGCGAAACTCCTTGCAGTAATGCTTGATGATAATCTCAATATGACCAATACCTGCTCCTAGCCATCAAATAAAAAACAAACAAACTGGAAACTAATATCTCTCTACAGGGCTAGGAAATCCCTCACTAATAACTCTAGAAAAAACATAGCACACTCACATTTACTTCCACCTCTACTCTATGCCTCACCCATCCTTACAAATCTTAACTGTGAAAATAAAGTGGAGACAGCCTATAACAAAATTGCAAAATTTGCCATAAATAATCCTAAAAAAAAATTACATAACACTAAAATACCTCAACTGGCTAGAACATAAAAAACACCTCAGCTACCATACAGCCCATAAACTAATAAAATCCCCAGAAAAAAATGACCAGATCTAAAAGGAATACTACAACCCTATACCACTAAAAGAGCCCTACAATTGAACAACAAAGCTTTTCTATCAATCACAAAATCAAATAGAAGCACAAGAGACTCACTGTACTCTAACCAGGTAGCAAAAATCTGGAACCAAATCCATCCCAAAGTAAGACAGGTAGACCCACTGCGTGGTATCAAAACATCACTAAAGAAACCTCTGCCAAATAACTGATTGTGCTCATGCACTATCCCAGGTTAGCCCCCTCCCGTACTTAACTTAAATTCCACAATCAACATTACAGTCCCTTTCCTTAATCTTTCTGTATCTTAATCGTATGCATATAACTTTATATCTTTGTCACTAAGAAATGTCATTGTATGTTCTCCCACAACTGTCATTTTCACTATTGTTCTACAGACTGCCACAACACCCTCTACCTATTTTTTCTCCTACAAAACTTCCATTTCCCAGGTAACTGCCACTACCTCCATTTTCTTTAACACAGGTTTATGCAAGCTCTCTACCTCAGTCTTTGTAATGTTTCATATAACTATTTGTCCTCTTAAGTTCTACCCTGCTAAATCCCTTGCTGCCTTCGCTACCCTTCTCTGTACCTCCACCTGATAAGCACATTACATAATGCATCCATCCACTGTATCTGTGTAATTTCTTCTGTAACCAACTACCTCATAAAAAAGTATTTTCTTAAATTCATATACTGCTGTATGTTATATAATGTGTTCTAGATGGATTTGTGTAATTGTGTTTTCATGTAAACTCAAAAGTATTTTACAAAATGTCATTTTTTGTCTTTAAATCTACTTGCCTAATATGTGAAGTTTTTCACCCCAGGCTTCTGCTGAAAGTAGGATAAACCCCAGTCAGAACTTCCTGTTAAACAAAGAAAATTAAATAAATAAATACATACATACATACATACATACATACATACATAAATTAATAAATGTTTGGTGAACTTCCTTTGAATATTTTCTATCTTAAGTAACTCTAACTCTGTCCTAGTATATACAGAATACATTACTAAATTCAAGAACAGTATGAATACAGATTTTATAAAGAAGTGTTAGACTGTGTTTATCCCTTAAGAAAATAAATTAATAGCCGCAAATGACAAACGGCCTTTTTCCATAGGCTGTTTGCATGATTGTCAATGGAAAATTGAGGTGTAATTAAAATTCCAAGATCTTTATTTTTATTTACCTCCTGTTATTTAGAGCCTGTAACATACAGCCAGTCAGTATATATGGATATTTTACAGTAGGATTCCCAAACTATGGTACCTGCCATTTATTTTTACTAAAATTTAAGCCTGTAAATATTTCCCATGCTGAGTTCTGAGCTGGATGGAATCTGTGTCCTTTATAAGCTATTAATGAAACATTTGATGACATTCCGCTAAACTCCAGCATATCATTCAGTACCGTTACTTCATATGAAACATGGCAAATTGCATTTTATTAGCTGGAACTTGGCCTAAACCATATGCTGAAAACCATTAGCCCAGGTAAGAATTTCTGCTTTACAGAAAAAAGGTCTGTTTCTACACATCAGGACCATTTCTTTTAAGTGGACATGCAGAGTCTTAGTATTTCATAAGGGCTCTGCCATCATTGTTGAGCAAATGCATGGCATTGCCTGTACAATTCTATTAAATTGAGGATCAGTGATTCAGAATATTATGTCTCTTACATATTATAAACTCTGACTAATGGATGCCAAAAGGAGGAAGCCCTCTAATGAACCTCGGGAAAAACAGTGAGATAAGTACACATGTAGAAGGAAAACCAGCAGCTGGGATAAATAGTTCTGGTGGGACGTCAGTGGACACTATAGCTCTAGATACAAAGATGCAGTGAATGATTGACAAAATATTTTGTTATAACTACAATTCACTTGAAATGATGAGGGGTGAATGGAGTGAGCCTCTAACGACAGTCTGTATGATTTCTAGAAATGCCAGAAGTTCACAGTGTGAGCTCTGCTTGCTCTATGGTGCAGCAATGCAGCTACGTATGTGGGCAGGAATGAAATTATAAATGTCAGCATAAACAAGAGCTATTTACAATAATAGCAGCTTGTACTTAGTTTTAGTTTGCTAACCTATTAGGAAATTTGGTCTAGTCTGAAAATGACTTAGTAATAGAACAGAGTGTACACTATAGTTACCCATGACAAAGGACTACACTTTTATTTATTGGGAGTTAATATGATCTTGGTTGATGGAAGAAAATGGAATGCATGAAGAGAAGGAATAAGCCAGAGAGCAAGGAACATTTAAGCTACATGAAGTAGGTAAGTAATTTCAAAAGACTGTCAGTGATTCCGTAGTTTTGGACTAGTTTGCTTCTATAACACCAATCTCATGTTGATAATGCAAAGCAGGTTGTGTTCCATATGTTTCAGTGAATATACTTATTTAGCAAAGCAGAAAGGTAAATAAAAAGAGCATAAATGTGATGTTTTCCTTATGTTAGTGCCGCTTAGCTTATCCCTTGCAAAATGTAATGTCCCAACAATTGTAATCTGCCATCAAGGTTCTTCTGGGCAATGATAATTGCTCTATTAATTACAATTTCCTTGCAGTGACTATATTGTCATCTTTATCAGAAAAACTTAAAAATGCATTAAATGCAGTTAAAGAATCACATGATTTACACAACATCCTATCAGCTAGTCAATATGAAATTTGCTGACATTATGGATCAGACGTTGTGCCATTATTTCTCATAAAGCACCTGTATGACAAAAGTCATCTTGGAAAATATTTAGTGGCAGGATTCTTTGACCTACTAAGAGATGAAATTATTTTGATATTGTTAGTTACATTAGTTTTCTCAGTAGGCTCACAAACTGTAATGCATTGATTATCCTTAAGGTATTTCTTCAGCTACATCAGTGAAACTACACAAGTACATTTTGAAGAAATATGTATGAAGATTCTGTGGAACATAATAAAGATGCTAAATGGATAAAAGAAGTAAAAGAAACAGTGCAAAGTTCAAATGTACAGGATATGAAATGGGATGAAGTAACAGCCAGTACAAATTGAAACAAAATTAAGAAAAGCTCCTAAGTGGAAACTCCCAGGCCCAGATGTAGCACTTATCTTCTGGCTAAAAGTATTAGCATCTTTACATGAAGATTTAGCCTTGAGTAAGAATTACTTATATACGTAGTACGAGCAGATGCCAACCATTGCTGCCAACAGGAAAAATGACAGTTGTCCTAAATAGTGAACCTGTAAGTGTTCTTAAAAACTATAGACCATTAACTTGCTTTCCATTGATGTACAAACTATATAGTAGAATTGATACGGATACAGATTATAGTTACTTTAAGAAAACTCAATAAAGCAATATAACGAAACGGTAATAAAAGAAAGAAAGTCATATGAAAACAAAAGATTGTTTTCTGCTAAATTAAGTTATAATGGAGAATTATAAAAAGGGACATGGAGAAAGATTACAAAAAAACATTTGACAGGATCCACATTCATAGAAAAGGAGTGCTTACAGATTTATAAGATATATCCTACATTCATCAATTACAGCACAGTGACCATGAAACAGTGGCAAACCACTTTGCAATTAAATTGTGACAAAGAATAAATTATTATCCCATGAATAAAAATTCAAAGGCAGCTATTTCAGGGTGATTATTTGTCACTGATGTTGTTTTGTCTTATCCCTAACCCATTAAGCCATTTAATTAACAGGTTAGGTCTTGGGTATAATTGGGCTCCCAGAAAAGAAACTTGCTTAAAGATATTTCATCTACTTTTTGTAGATGACTTAAAATTATATAGTTCATAAGATGAGGAGTTGCAAGCACAACTGCAAGTGTTTAAATCTTTCTCAGATTATATAAGAATGACACTTGGTCTTGATAAATGCGCAACAACATTGTTTGAAGCAGGAAAGTTGCAGTACCAAGAAAATATCAATATATGACAGGAATGTGATATAAAGGAATGGGTCTACTTCTAAAACCTGAAAGCTTACTTACTCGACTTTCAAAAGACTGAGACAAAAAAAATGAAACTCCAGAAGATTGACTGCTTGGAACACTGACATTTCACTACAGGTAAGTAACCACTTGGCCAACCCAGCAAACAAACTAAAACCGAAGCAAAGAAAACCCATCCATGTGAGAGGATTTGCCCACCACATCCCCCTATGTGGGGGGCTGCAACCCCTCCATCCTCCCTAACTAAATATATTAACTCCAAGATCGCACTACAGTGGAGGTAAGGGGCAAAGTTCAACAAGCTGGTGAGGCGGTTACTTACCTGTAGTGAAATGTTGGTGTTCTGAGTGGTTGGTATTCTGGAGTTTCATTTTTTTCATCTTGGTCTTTTGAAAGTCAGGTAAGTGAGCTTTTGGGTTTTGGAAGGGGACACAAAGGAACTTAAACAGGAAGGAGTGAATAAATATTTTGGAATTGGTGAAGGATTGTCAATAAATCATGAAGAAATGCAAATAAAACTCAGTGAGGAATATTTCAGAAGATTAAAACTAATATTGCCAATAACTATGACATCTAGAAATAAAGTCCATGATATAAACCCATTTGCTCTCCCTGTTTTAACTTACAGTTTTGGTGTGATTGACTGGTCCTAAAATGTATTGGATCAATTGGTCAGAAAAATAAGAAAAATGCTTCACACTTATCAAATGATATATAAAAATCAGTGTATACTAAGATTACATATTCCTCGTTCTGAAGAAGGTATGGCCCTCCTCAAAATTGATTATATGTGTAGGTCTGTGATTGTGGGACTGCATAAATATCTACTGTTCTCACTAGATCCAAACATAGTGGAAAGCTTTAAAACACAAAGAGAAGAAGTCTAAAATGCTGCTTAGTTTAGCAGAAGCATTTTGGCATCAAGCAGAAATGGAAATCAAACCAGAAGTATACAAAAGAAAGAATATAAGGAGAAGGACCAGATGAGAAGGGAAGAAATGTGGAAAAGGCATAAATATAGTTACAAGTACAGAAAACTCCCAGAACAACTTCATGTTGATCAGAATTTGATGCAGAAATGGTTAAGGAGAGGTAAATTTAAACCAAAAGATGAAAGGTTAATATTGGCGGCCTAGGATAGTGGACTATATATACATTGGTTTACAAAGTCTATTGAGTATGTAGGAAAAATGGACAAATGCAGGATCAGTAAAACAGAACTGGAAACTATTGCATATCTTGTTGTTGGGTGTGATACTCTAATGGCAGAGGGCCTGTATACTGAAGGCATGATAATGTGGCAAGACTGCTACATTATGGACTGTGCATACATAACAATATTGATGTAGCAGAGAAGCATTGGAAACATGAGCTGCAAAGCATTATAGAGAGTGATGACATTTTTATCACAGGGGATCACCCATTACCAACAGTTCTGGAAACAGACGTGAGAAAAACAGATATAAAAGTGTTCTCATCCAGGAAAAAAGAGGTCATTGTTCCCCTCTACTTGTCATTCATTAGACCCATTATAGAGTAGAACACCCTTTTTGGAATGTACCTCACAAGGCATCTGCAGCAGCTGGAAAGGCCACAGAAGTACCTCACAAAGAGGATTACTGGCCTCAAACAAATGCCCTACACTGACCGCCTCAAAAAACTCCAGCTTTACTCTGTAGCATATCGCCTACTCCGAGGTGATCTCTGCCTAACATATAAAGCTATGTCAAACCCAGAGCTGTTGGACATGCTACACCTAAAGAAATCCCAATCCCTCCGAGCTACATGTTCTAGGGACCTAAACCTTGTCACCACAATAAACAGGACACGCTGGAGAGATAGATTCTTGTCCCAGAGTCTTCCTATACTCTGGAACAAGCTACCCATCTATGTCAAGCAAAGTCCTTCATTAGCATTCTTCAAGAAAAATCTTTATGAGTGGATGGGAAATAGGAAATACACCCCGGAATCACTTTTGTGTCTCTGCTGGACAGTGGCACAGGAAAATAACTTTCTTGGATGGCGTAAGCTATGGAACCTTGCTGGCTAGGCTTTTGTAGGCCCTTGGGCCGATAGCCTAGTACATACCTATGAACCTATGAACCTATATAGTAGTCCTTAAAAAGAAGATCATTGAAATTGCTACAACCAGTGATGACAGTCATAGTCGGCCTCAGGATAGGCCAACTAGGCAGCCACCTAGGGCACCGCTCTAGCAGGGATCCTTTTCCAGTATTTGTTTGGTGTAGGTAGACCAGGATAGGGGCACCAGGTGGTGTGGGGGGGATGCAGTGGAGCCCTTTTGCCTAGGGCACCAGTTGGCCTAAGGCCGGTCCTGATTATAGCATCTTAGATATAGAGAGACAACAAGTCATAAAATACCAGGATTTGTAGGCAGAAACAACAGCAATGTAATAAAAGGATACCCAGACTGTTCCAATAGTAGTAGGCCCAACAGGTCTAATAAAGAAGAACTTACAGTCATTTTTAGATAATCTAATGATACATGTAACTGCAAATGAATTACAGAAGGAGTCACTTCTGTGCACATTGTGGGTGCCATGAGGAGAACTTCTGACTAACATCAAAGATTGAAAGAATACTAATTTCATGAACTTTAATCATACCCTGACTAAGGAATGGGGTAAATTCCTATCATAGTATTAGAAACCCAAAAGTCACAGTCATAATAGTTCACCACCAAGCCATCACAGAAGAAATTAAACGGAGGTAGCCAAATAATCAGACTTTACTCCTCTACCTTTACAAGTTATCATAGGCATTCCCTACAGGTCTATCTTTGACACACTTTTTCACTGCTTTTATTAATCATATAACATGCATTTGTTAGTATCATATAACATGTATTTGTTAGTATAGTAGCTTTAAAATGTATGTTGATGATTTCACTCTGTTTTCCTCTCAATTAATGTTGTTAAAATATGTAGTGATCTGTAATTTGCACTTCAAAAGACTGAATCATGGATGCGAGACTATGACCTTCAGCTTAAAATAAAAATGTAATTGTGCTGGTGGCAATTGATTAGTACTCATTCAGACTGGAAGACTTACCAGCATCCTCCATTCATATCTAAGTGAAAACTACGAAATAATATTATTGAAAGTCACTAATTTGACTTTTTTTTTCTTTTTTTTCCTCTGTTTCTAATTGTTTTTTATTTATTTATGTATTTATTTATTTTTTTGCTAACAAAAAGGAAAATGTTGTCTTCCAGTGACTGATTATAAGAGGATAAAACATATAAATTGTTGTATGGATGAAGAATATTTGAAGAAGGAAAGAATTTCTGAGGTGGTGGCAATTTGCCATGATGTTCAACTTTCACTACTGACTAAAAATATTGGGAATGCATATGAATAATGTTATGTAACCAGCAGTTTGGAGGGAATGTGAACCAAACTATGGAATGTTATAGGGATGATTGATGTTTATATGAAAAGGCCCAAAGCTGCCACTGTTGACACTGTGAATGCTACAATGCCAAGAAGAAGTAATGAAATGAAGCAGTAAATGTTGGAGATTCAGGAGAAGGCTGCTGTAGGGATACTTAATAAAGTGACTGAAATTAAGAGACAACTTACTAAATTTAAGGATATATGATGTTTTGGAGGGAAAGATAAAAATAAGTTGTTGGACTATGTGACAGGAAAAATGATAGAATGTACTTCTTTCATTAAAGATATTTTGGGTGTTAAATTGAGGAAATATTTGCAACTGCTAGACATAGATTAAACATGGAAAACCCAAATGACTCTTGATTGAATTTTTGCATGAGTGTTTTGAAAACCGTGATAATCAGACAGCAAATTTTTAGTGGCATGAAAAATGTTCATGAAAGAAAGCATCAAATGTGACTTTAAGAAGTGATTTGTGATTTGTTGATGCAATGGAGAGAAGGGTAACCATAAAGGGAAAAAAGAAAAGTTGTTGCTTCTTCCAAAAATAAAGTTTTTTTTTCCTTTCTTTTTGTTAACAGTTGAGAAAAGCTTCCAGTGAGACTGAAACAGTTAAAAATGGAGGAACTAAGAAAACTATATAACAGAATAAAGAGATCTTGATTTCTCTGAGGAAGTGGAGTAAATGGGACATGATATGAAAGAATTAAGAAATGTAAATGTATCTGGGGAAGTGAAGAATAAGTGGGAAGAAAAATCAAGTTTATCTGAGATGATTGCTTTGTTTGCAACAGTGATACATGTCACAAGATAATTACATAGAGTATGAAGTACAACACTGTACTTCCGCAGATGTGACAATGGTGAACCTTGATGTTTTTGGTTAATTTAGTCCCAGCAGGGGTAAACATATTTGTTTAAACTGTATTCTTTTTTTGAATAAACAAGACTGGACACAAAATGAGATGGAGAATTAAGGACTAAAAGTGTTATTAAACTATACCTTGTACTGAACATGCCACAAAGGTAAGTGTTTTCTTTTTTCTGTTTGTAAATGCTGTTACTGTTATTCAGTGTTGAGTCTATTTCACTTTAGAAAAGGTAAGCAATTTCTAAATAGATATGTTTATCCCTAAATCAATGGCTTTCCTGAGAATAATGTGACTGCCATATTATATTAAAAGTGGGATCTTCCCCTGCTTTGAATGAAACATAGATGTAATAGCATATTAAATGTTTGGAAGCCTCTTGCTGGTTTATTTGCTTATTAAAAACAATTCTTGAAATTTGTTTTGAAATCCTACAGTTATATGTATGGTAGCAAATTAAAATAATGTAATAAGGTTCATAGGTTCATAAGACGATACTAATCTATTGGCCTGGAGGCCCTTATAAGCTAGCCAAGAATTTCACCCATGTTCCCACAAAGTTAGCACCTGTTTTCCCTGTCTAGCAGGGACACAGGTGGGATCTCATGGATATATTTTCTGTTTCCCATCCAGTCATCCAGGTTCCTCTTAAAGAGGACTAGTGAGGTACTCTGCTTGATATGGAGAGGAAGTCTATTCCACAGATGGGGGAGTTACTGGGACCCAAATCTATTCCTCCAAGTTCTATTAATGTCACAGACCAGGTTGTGACCTTGCATGTGGGTTGCACAAGTGGAGGTTGACTTACAGATATGCAACAACTCCATCAAGATTGAGTCAGAGATGGCCTTGTATGCCAGACACAGGTCACCTCTGAGCAGTCTGTATGAGACTGAGTAGGGGGACAGGGCTTTTAGCCTATCTGTATAGGATAGATGTTTGAGACTCTGGATTTTCCTGGTCAGGAACCTTTGTGGTCTCTCCAACTGCTGCATGTGCTTGGCAAGGTACATGCTGAAGGGGCATTGTACTCGATAATGGGTCTGATAAGGGAGGAGTACAGAGATGTTATGACCTCCTTGTTCCTCGATGAAATACCCATACTTATGAGGTGGGCCATGTAGAAAGCCTTCCATACAACGGAGGCAACATGGTGGTCAATAGTCAGGTTGCTATCAACCTGGGTGCCCAAGTCCCTCATGACTGATTGCATGCTTAGTACGTTGTTATTAATGTGATAATTAGTGGGGATACCATTTCCCCCAAAGGGGATAATGATGCATTTCTTGGTATTCAGTTTGAGGCCATGGTTCTGGTAACAGTCATTAGTTTAGCTAAGGCCCTCTTGGATGTTCACATCACTAGGGGAATTTATGACAGTGCCCAGTTTGGAGTCATTTGCAAACCTGCTCAGCCACAGACCACTGGTTTTGGCTTGCACTTCAGCAAAGTATATCCCAAATAGTAGAGGCCCCAAGACTGATCCTTGGGGTACGCCACTTGTTATGGGTCTACTACTAGAGGTAGCTTCCCCTATTTTGATTGAGTGGGTTCTATCAGTGAGCCAGTTAGCTACCCATCTGATAACATATGGGTTGATGCCTAGCTGGGAGAGTTTATCTATTATGCCCGAGTGGGGAATAGTGTTGAAGGCTTTGGCTAGGTCAAGGTAGGTGGTGTGGACTGTCTTGCCCTCATCCATGGCTTTGGTGACTGTTTCAAAGAAGGCGACCAAGTTTAACAGGCATGATCTCCCTTTGACAAAACCAAACTGTGTGGGATCAAGTGTTTGAAGGTTGCTGATGTCCTTGTTTATAAGGTCCGTGATAATGTGTTCCATGGCCTTGCAAATCAGGCTAGTTACACTGATTGGCCTATAATTGCCTGGGTCGGTAGACGCTCCACCTTTGTGCAGAGGGATGACAGTGGCTTTCCTCCATTCTGCTGGGACAAAGCTGGTGCAAAGGCTTTGGTTGAATAGGGTGCGTAGTGGTGCTGAGATCTTTTGCCTGAGTTCATGTAGGACACAGCCAGGGATGTTGTTGAGTCTCATAAAGGCTGTATATTTGCCTTTGAGAGGGCATTAATAACCTGCTCCCTGGTGATCTGGGATGGGGATCAGGTGCTGGGGATGTCCGGGTTCACTAATGGGGGAGACAGGGGGTGATGTTTTCACTGAACTTGTCGGCCACCAGGTTGGCTATATCTATGGTGTTTGTGTATGTGGTATTCTTGATCACTAATTCAGAGCAGATTTGGGAGTTACCTTTCAGACTGCAGACATATGCAAAGACAGCCTTGTGATAGTCCTTAGAGAATGTGGCCAATTTAGACTCAAAATTAGCCTTAGAGGATTTCACCAGTGACCTTATTTGCTTGTTCAGACAAAGGAGAGATTGTTTCCAACTTGGCACCAGCTCCTTCTTGGTCCAGGACAGCAATGTTTTCCTTTTATTATAGAGTCTGTTTATTGCTGCTGTCCACCAGACAGGTGTACTCTTCCTTGAGGAAGATGATTTGGTCATTTCAGGTACTGCTGAGTCCATGCAGCTATATAGGTACTCATATAGTTTTTTGGTGTAGGCTTGGACATTAGTATTAGATTCAACTGAAGGGATAGTGGCTGTGAAGTTGCTTATACCTGCTCTCAGGAGGTTGCAGTCAGTTTTGGAAAAGTTCTTTTGTTTGACCCTGGCAAGGGGGGAGGGTCAGGAGAGATGGTGACTTTGAAAGTGATTGCTTTATGGTCAGATCTTACAAAGGAGGATGACACTGTAGAGGGTGCTACAGTGGCTACTCATTGTGGTTAGTACCAATCCAGGATATTTTCACTTCTTGTGGGGGTGTTGACCAGCTGATCCAATGCATTGGCAATGATGAAATTGAGGAATCGCTGGGCATTCATGTTTGAGCTAGACTAGGTTTTCCACTCTATGGTTAGGTTGTTAAAGTCACCCAGGATCAGGGTAGAGGGTTGAATCTTGATGGATTCAAGTAAGTCTAGATAGGTGGAGTGGGCCTCCTGAGTCATGGTTGGGGGTCTGTAGCTAGCTATGATTTGAAAAGGTATTTTGTCAATAGTTAACTGCACCTGAAGTGTCTTTTGTGCATCATACTGTTTGACCAGCCTGGAGGTGTGTATGTCTTTGATAAATATTGAAACTCCACCTCCTTTGGCTACGTAGCCATCTGAGTGTGGTGTGAAAGTATGGTAGGACAAGTAACCTGGTAAGGCTGGGGTACTCTCTGCAGCTTTGAACCAGGTTTCAGTGACTGCACAAATGTCAGCATCTTCCAGGGTGAGGAATGCTTGCAATGAATGCAGGTTCATGTTAAGACTTCTAGCATTTAGCAGTATGACCTTTATATTTTGTTTAGAAGAATTTTTCACATTAGTAATTTTGCTCTCATGACTTTGCCTAAAAAGGCACTATGGGGAGGCAACAGCCTTTGCCAGAAGCCTAATGCCCAGTGGAGACAGATGAAGGCCATCTCTGGCAAAGCATTGTGGTATATCAATGATGCCCTCCCAGGCTGTCAGGTACTGGATCCCCTTGGAATGACACCAGAAATTGAGACAATTGTTAAAGTCAATCATTTTCTGTTTGTACTGAGGCATCATTCTGGGTGATGAAAGGATGCTGCTAAAGGCTACAGACATGCCTGCCTTGGACACATATTCAGCAAGCTCAGTCATGTCTCTCTCTTCATATAGTCCAAAGAGGTACATCTCAAGTCATTCACACCAACATGGACTATGACAGAGTTATAACAGTACATGTTGTTTTGAGACTTGAATGTGTGAGTGATATGGCGGATTCTAGCACCTGACAAGCAACTTACCGTAACTTTCCCCTTGTCTAGCCTGGTGTGGGGCACATCTGTGTGTTTCACAGTAGAGTCTCCTATGACTAGTATGTTGGGCTTGTGGCTGGGCCTTAGAAGCTGTGAGACACAGGCATGTGTACTATGTGTGGTGCTTGGTGCTGTGGGTTGTGTTGTGCGTGTGAGCTTTTGCCTTGGAAGTCTCTTTTGTTTAGGTATATTTTTTGTTGAGAACCTCCACATATGTAGGAATGTACTATACCCAGTGTGGATGGTGTTAGATGTGTGGTGCTTGTGCTGTTTGTGCAGACAGCTTTCTCAGTGCCAGATGTACTGGCTTGTGATTGAGACAGCAAGGAATCTAGGTTCTTAATGTAATTGCATCTCTCACATACTGTGTTCCCAGGTGGTAGAAGAAGAGGGTTGTCCGTGTACATGAGGCAGTTGCTGCACTGTCTCAGGATGCCCATATCAACAAGACAAGCAGGAGAAACCACAGGAAATTGTTCGTCCATGGTTGTCAGAATCTGTGGAAGAGAAGTAAAGGATGGTAGAGTGGGTACTATCAGAATAGAGTACCTATAGGTGTGAGTAGGGCTGGATAAAATTACAGTAGTTGCAAGGGAGAGTGTCAGTTACACAGAAATGCTGGTGAGGGAAAAAAATGCAACTGAGATACCTCGTAATGGGTTAAAACAGTGCAACAACAGTGCACAATGAGCAAACAAATGCAACACCCTGCAAACACAGGGTACAAATACCAGAAAAGACGTAAGAGTCTAGAAACTCAAATTACTACCCAATCCTGCTACCCCCTGCTCTTTCATCCAATCACTCGTGCTAGAGAAGGTCCAGCAACCCTATTACTCTCACTAGCAGTGAACCCACAAGACACTACCAGCAGAAGATGGCTGCCAGAAACACAGGAAACTGAGCAAGCAAAACAACCAGGTCTGGATAATATCAGGCCTCTATCCAGACTATGCTACCTGACTAGAACACAGAAACCTCACAAAAATTGCACAGAAAAGTACAGATAGAACACTCACAAACAGAAAATACAACTCTCAGTATGAAAAAGCAGTTTACAGTTAATTAATTCAATAAAAATGCAATTACAGTAATGGAACACTATAAAATACAGTTAAAACAGTAAAAGAAATAATTGTTATAAAAGTAAGGAACATGTACACAATGGATGTATTTTACTTTATAACAAATTATTTTCTTAATAACAATTGTTGAGAAAATAATAAATCATCACAATACATGGGACATTGCTAGGATTGCTTGCTGGGGTAGAAGACGAGCTTGTCAATGGAAAAGGGATATAGCTGTTTACATTTATTTGAATGCATTAAGCAATTTGGTGGCATGAATAGTGAAGCTGGAAAATGTATGCATGTTGATATAAAATGGTTGCTTGACCACTGACTAGCAGTAAGAAAAGAGTAAGTTTTAAAATTATGGATATTCTTTTGTAATATATATATCAGTGATTAACAAGGAAAATCCCTGTCCCTTTGATGTTAGTCTGGGTGGGTAGGAAATACCTGCTATGTGAAGAGAATGTCAAAAATCAAATAACTCTGAACGTAAAGGGCCCCAAAACAAGCTTGGGGTACAGAATAGAGAAATCAAAATAAGATCTAAAGTAGAAGCAAAACATTAAAATAATAATAATAATAATCCCTTTTATTAGTCAATGGACACTTTTTGAGATATTTTACAGCCTCCATGAGCAAATGCTGTTTTGGATGATACTTCGGGCAACAACATAATTTAATTATTAAGTTATTCTGGAAGGTTTTTTAAATAGGCACAATTTAAAATATTATAAGCTAAGGGGAAGCTAATGCTGGCTAGGTAGGGAGTGTGTATGTTGAATTACAGTTTATTTCTTCTAAGTTATAAACCACTGACACATTTACAGAGTTATTTGTAATAAATATCAGTATGCTGAAATCATTTGTTATGGTGTTTGTGACAAAAACATTGATAAACTCAAAAATGTCAGCATTCTTTCAAAGCTGTATTAAGCTGCAAATGTAAAAATGTGTTTGAAAGTTAAAAGTAAAAGAAGTTGTATTGTGCTTGCCTTTCTAATAAATTATAACAGGTGAAAGGCATTTAAAACTATGAAAATACATTACAGTTTAAAAAGGAAATTGATCCTTGTTTCACAAATGTGAGTGTGTTGCAAGGTTAAAGGTTCTTGGAAATGCTGAGCTAGGTCAAAGGTAATTTCTTTACTCGGACTCTGGCTTATTAAATCTTACTCTTCCCTCTGAGACATGTTAGTATGGAAACAAAAAAAATCTTCTAAAATTTGAATCTAAGCAAAAGCCATAGGAAATCCTGACTGAGACTTATATAAGCAGAGACAGAATGCTATTATGAATGCTGCTGCAGTCTGTTTACTGAGTCTACCTGTCTCAGCATATACTATTTGGTTACTGTATCTGCATGCCAGAGCATGTACTTGGGAAACAGTTGAACTTTTGATCAACTGCCTTTAAAATAATTTATGCTGATTCCGAAATCCAGAAAGTAGGGCCACCATTTATGCCTTTATTTAAAGTAGGCAGGGAATAGTTAGTTGATAGCTATTTTATCTATTTTTTAACATTACCTCCGTTAAATGTTTATTTTTAGTTTTTTGTGGAGGCACTATTTTGGTTGCATATTTATTTATAAAGGAAAATTTTCCTGTATTTACTTCAAGTAATGAATTGTATTAGTCAACTTTTAAACCTTCCAGACAATACTTCATTTATAAGATTTAGAGTTTATTTTATTTTATCTGTGCCCTATCAGCTGTGTGGTATCTGCACTTTGACAGGTGACTGCTCAGTCCTAATTCCTACCAAAGAAATATTAAGTTTGGCTTATTTTAAATGTCAGCAGTAAGGAGGGTGTCTGAGCTGGAGAACTGACATTTACCTCCCATACAGCAAAAGATATTGTGAGTCTGTGCAAAGTAATAGTGGTCAAGCTTTTGTTAATTCTTGGGAAGATTATACTGGAAGGTAATGAGTTCATTCTGAGACAGGTGAAATCTTTGTGAACCAGTGATTATAACTTGGATCATTAGTTGCACAGTGTAATACTCATTTGAGTGTGGCATGGCAGAGATATTAAAAACAGCTGCGTACATTTACCATACATCAAGGTCAGTTGCTCATTGTATATTAACTGGCCCCAGTGGTGATACAAATGACCTACCACTGGTTCTTTCATCTATGTTTTTGATGACAGTGACACAAAAATTAAAACTCTTACCCATGACTATTCCAGTACTCATCATGCCTTATAGGAAAAGTTGCTTGGCATGCAGCCCAGTAAATCACTGAAGAGCCTATCCCAATTTTTGTAATGTCCCAGACCACTTGCTGTATAATTGACTTGTTCAGACTCACAAAGTGGACAAATAGAGGGAGATGAAAAACACTGGCCTACAGGAAGCAGCTTATTAACAGCTGATAGCCTTGATCCTCTGTGCTAACTATGTACTAAAACATGTTAACCTTATAAAACTAAGCACCAAAATATATAAATATTAAAACATACTTACTATGAATTGAATTACTAAAAAAGTCTAACGAAAATGATAAGTGATACATAAATGGCTCCCTCTCCCCTGTTAGGAAGGTGACTGGGTCTCAGTGAAGAATGGAGTCTAGCAGGAGCACATAACTGGCAGAAATGAAGAATAACAGAAGGTAGGGAATGATGTTTGTGAGGATAGTCATTGGATGAAAGATGAAAGTGTGGCAACATCCTATTGGCCTTCAAATAGGTACAGACTACTTGGTTAAAAATGAGTTGAAACAAGGTTCATAGGTTCATAAGTTGGTACTAAGCTATCGGCCCTAGCACCTATACAAGCCTAGCCATAATAATTCCCTTGCTATCTTCCCACAATATTTACTTCCCTGGACCCTTGTCTAGCAGGGTGACTGCCGTGATCTCCAGGGTGAATTTCCTATCTCCCATCCAATCGTTATGGTTCTTTTTGAAGAGGTCCAAAGAGACACTCTGCTTGACATGTATGGGCAGTCTGTTCCAGACTGGGGAGTCTCTGGGTAAGGAACCTATCCCTCCAACATGTTTTGTTCATTGTGATGACAAGGTTTAAATCCCTGGAGCATGTGGCTCTGAGGGATTGGGATTTATTTAAGTGTAGCATGTCCAACAGCTCTGGCTTTGACATGGCCTTGTATCGCCCCTGAGTAGACTATATTCAACAGAGTATAGCTGGAGTTTTTTTAGATGGTCAGCATAGGGCATCTGCTTTAGGCCTGTGATTCTTTTAGTGAGGTATTTCTGCAGCCTTTTCAGTTGCTGCAGATGTCTTGAGAGGTACATACCAAATGGGGCATTGTATTCTATAATGGGGTCTAATGAGGGATGAGTACAGTGGGATAATGACCTCATTTTTTCTGGATGAAAAGCCCTTAGTGATGAGTTGTGCCACATAGAAGGATTTCTTGACTGTTGTGGTGATGCAGTTATCGAAGGTGAGGCCACTGTCCACCTGTGTCTCTAAGTCTCTTATCACACTTTCAGTGTTTAGTGTACTGCCACCTATGTGGTAATTCATGGGTACATGTTTTTTTCCCAAAGGGGATAACTATATATTTCTTGGCATTGAGCTTGAGCCCATGGCTCTAGCACCAAGCATCTGTTTCTGCGAGGCCATATGTAAGGCCATGTAAGGTTCTGGATTTGAGGGAATTTTAGATGATGAGATTAAAAGATATCTGCCAGTTAGTCATAGCAGAAAATGTAAGAGAAATGATTGGGAAATAAAAAGCATTTAATGGGATAAGTGTTTCAGTGAGTTTAAATGGAGTATACAGTACATGTATTTAATGGCACGATAAGAGTAAAGCTTGTGTATATTGCTGGTTGAGTGTATTTGTGGAAGTAAAAATGAAGCATTGCAAATGACAAGGTGATAGGAAAACAGCCAGCAGTTAACCAGCTGTGATAAGTATTAAATGAAATGAGATTAATGAGTGCATGTGAAACATTTAACTAAGGAGTAATAAATCTAGTTTTAATTTTGCCTGGAAGAGAATAAATACACAACATGTGTAGTAAGGGTTTTTAATATGTTATGAGGACGTGAAAATGGCTGCAGACTGTTTTTAATGGGACAGTGAACTTGTTTTGCCCTCAGTACAAAACAGGAAGTAAGATGCTGTAGAATTCCTATTTAAATGTATGCATTGCTGGGTGCCTTAAATGTAACAACCATAGGAAGAGAACGGTATATATGTTTACATATACTTCCCCACCCCTGGCCCCATAGCAGCAATAAAAAAACAATTCTTATCAATAAAAAGTAATTATGCTATATACAGAGGTATATTTCCCCTTAACCCACAGCTCTCTCCACTGATAACATCCAAATGAAATTATCATCTCTGCAATGCTACTAAGACTTATATTGGATTATAACTTAAATTTCAGTTGTTATATAATCAAAGTAGTACTCTGTATTTGCAAAATCTTCTGGATCTTCTCCCAGTGGAAACTGTGAAAACACCCAGATAACTGTGTATAATCTGGTAATGTGTGATCCACACCACCAAGTGTGCATCAGACAAATAGCTGCATATCAGGAATATAAACTGGCTATGAGCACGTACTTTTCTATAGATGCAGGATATATCTGGTCCTGTCCTGATATTCCTGCGTGACAGAAATGCAGTGCGCTAAATTTAAGTATACTGTGCAAAGGTGCATGCCAGTGCCTACTTGCTATAGAGAATGTCACATAACTTATATGTTGCAACCTCCACAGACATGTGCTAAGAGTTGAAGCTGTAATGTACCTAGATGACAGCAAATACACAATGCAGATTTATGGAGACCACTTCGATGAGCTACCAGTCAAATACATGACCACGCTATTCATCTCAGGCATCCCCAGTAAGGTTGACCAGTCCACCTCCCACATCCATATCACAATGCACAAAAAGTCTGTCAGTGTCATCTCTGAGTGCTATTATGGACTGCAATTACCCTGTGAGTTGGAGAGGTTGTAGGATCAACCCTGATGGCAGACCTGGCAGCAGCTATGTCTTGTACACTGTTCCTTGCATGTAGGATCATGCTAGTAACTTTCTGATACATCTGCAGTGCAAAGTGGTTGTGATTATCAACAGAATTTACCTGCCATACAATGTCCTGCTGCACCTGATCCTCGAAAGCCTTATCTGCATTATCCATGTCCAGGATACACCTACCATAAGGTGAACATCAGAACACCTGGCGTCTGTAATGTACATTTCTCAGTATGCTGCTGTTCTTTTACTGCCATGACCACTCCATTTCAAATATAGGAACACATGTGGATTACTGTGTGTATGTATGTATATATATATATATATATATATATATATATATATATATATAAAACAGTCCATTTTGGATAGCACCTACCTCCCCACTGCATTCACCATCCCTGTGGTAGCTTCTGCCTTGTGTAATACAATGATGTAACTGCTGAGACACTGTAACAGACTGTGTTACATGTGGGCATGTGGTTCATATACACTAGCTCTCACTGCAGTACATACAACACAGTGTCTGTCCATAGAACTGTAGGCACAGCATCCATTGCCATGTGGGTATGCTACATAGCCTCCCTGTATTATTCTTGGATACCCAGTCCCTACATGCATGTAATTTATTATGCCTGTTTCCCATGGTCTATGCAGTTTTAATTGTATTTTTGAATAAATTATAATGAACTGGAAATATTGTGAGGCTGTCTTCCATCCATTTGTTTGCTGCTCATTTTCCAAATTGACTACACTGATTATGTGTCTGTTTTTTTTCTTTCAATGTTAAGTATCAAAATTAAAATTAAAAGTTGAATGACATATTTACGACAACTAAGGAATGTGTGGCCTGAAGCACCTTGTTAGTTTTTAAAAAAAGAAATCTTGACTTCGATCAGTTGGTTAAGATTTGTTTTGCACTGTTTAACTAAAAACGGATTAATGCATTTGTGTGAGAATCTGAGAAGTAGCATTTGTTATAAGGATAAGCAGAACAGGACGAGGTTTAATCTTTGGGAGTTATCAGTGCTATGTGACAGCTGCTACTGTGTGATTTTTCCAGCCCCTTACTGTCTGCTCTGCTTTTAAGCCCAATGGTTTTTAAACTGCCCAACCCTACTATAAATTTGACTTTGAAAGCACCTATCAATCTCCTATCATCTCCTAATACTACTGAGTACTAAACAACTGAACTGGGAAGGCCCTCCCCTTAAACTGTTAAAGCTTTTGTTACCAACTCTTTCATACCTTACCACCTGTTTAATGCACACTGCAGTACTTAGACTACTAACCTTTTTCAAGCTTGTATTTAAAATCTGCAATCTTTGTGGCAAGACTACTGATCATTTGAAATCCTGCAAACTACTTCTTAGGAAGTAGTTTTGTGTTTTGATTCAGAAGAGCAATGGAGTCAAATGACATTGATTCTTGGCTTTGTGTAGCTGTGATGAGACCAAAACTAGTAGTATCCAGGTAGTTGGCAATAGACAAACCACCGCTATTCACTTTTCTTGGTACACTTTCCATAATTCTTCTTGTAGATTTTATACCATGTTACTTTATGCTCAAATGAACAGTGGGATAAATTGAACATTTACTGTAATTTTCTTAGTGTAAAGTATACTGTCTTTTTAGTTAATTGCATTATTTATGGACCAATATCTAGAAATTGCTCAAGTGGGTTCGCTCCTGTCCTGTTCAGTATCATTGCTTATTAGTGACTCTACTTTTACAAGTTATAGTTCTTTGTGGCCCAGTCCCCAGGGACTGTTATGTGGTACATGCAAATATCTTGAGTTGTGCAAACATCTGTGACTACAAATTGGCTGTACAAAGTTATCCCTTCCATCCTAAAGATCAGTGATCATTCTGTGGTAAATAACCCTAGCTGTTGTGTTCAGCACACAGCATCTTTGATCCTTAAAATTTGCTCTGTGATATTAGCAGTTCAGTGTTATTGCTGAGAGTTCATTCTGTGGTATAAACTAAAGCTGCAATGTTCAGCACATAGCGACTGCTCTGCAGTGTTTGTAACTGATCTGTATAGTGCTAGGACCTGTAACTCCACAATGTAGTTGTGTGAAATTATCACCACTTTGTGCAATATAACCTAATTCTGCCTTTTCATAAGGACTGCAAGTCTAACTACCATCTAATCTAATTTCTAAGTGTCATCCTAAAAACTTTAATAAGTCTATTGTTTGCTGTAGCAGTCCCCCCACCAACTTTGTCCTTCAGCATTTGGCAACACAGCTCAGTAATCTTGCCTCTCCCCATCTATGCCCAATATAATTGTATCAGATTTTCTAAGGCAGTGCAGTAAGAGCATTATGCTTACCAGCCATAGACTGATTCTTCCAAATGATAGTATGACCTGTGAAAGATGTGAATATTTAACAAACGTATGCAAATACTTCATATTAGCCCACTTTTAGAAAGCGTTATACATCCATAACACCTTATCAAATCACAGCACCACACTGGCTCAACACTTATACAGGGGATGTAAAGAAACATTTGCCAAAGCTTCCTAGAACACACTCTGAAAGATTCTAGCCTGCAGCACACAAAGGAATACCTACTCCCTCGCCACTCAAACATACAGCAAATATGCATAGCTCACCTAAAAGTCACCAAGAAAACAAGCCTAAGCCTACAAGGCACACTAAGCCTGCATCCATACAAGATGCTGTTGTAATCATAACTGACTCTATAGTTAAGCATACAAAATCCCCACCCACCAGACTGAATAAGAACAGGGTGATTGTAGACTAGTTGCAGAGATCCATAATGTCACAACCCATTAAAGCAGATAAATATGACCATGTACTTGTTTTGGTAAGTGGGAGAATGAATGACTCGACATACTTTACCTAGAAGCACATGTGTAGAGACATGATGGGACTTACTAAGCATGTGTTAGAGGCAAGAACACACTACTCGAATAGTATTGTGCCTTCCTCAAGAATCATGCCTAGATACCAGGACAGGGCACTTGGCTTTAACAATTAGCAAAGTAGGTAGTCTCATTCTAATTGGTTCCTGTATGTGACAACCTGGTATGAGATTGTAGATAAAACTTCCTTGGCTTCTACCTCCCATACCAGGGCAGTCAGTCTTGCATTCAACTATAAATCTAAACACATTTATATTTGTGTACTTACTGAGACATGGTTTGAATGCAATGTCAGCACTCCTACTATACCACAGTTTACTGTCTTATCCTGTGTTTAAGCCCATGGGTAACAATGGGGGTGAACCTGTATTTGTCAGAAAAAACATCACCTCACATCGAGGTACCCATGCTTGTAACTTAGAGTTCCTACAGATCTAAACTGCTCTTAACAAATCCAACTATTATTTCAACTTGCTTCAGTTCTGTATCAATGTTTCCCAAAGATCATTGAAGTTGCCTTAACACAGTTCAGGGGGTAAATGTCAAACCTAATGCCTTCTTGCTAGGGAACTTCAAATACCCAAGCATTGACTGGTACAGATACACCTCTAAAACTGATATGCTAAGCATTTCCTAGAATTCATTAATATCAGTGCTTTAGGACAAATTATAAAACTCCACACTAGATGCTTTAATATCCTTGACTTGGTCATTACCAGCCTAGCCCCCACTTGTACCCTACAACAGAAATCCTCATTCATGCTTACATATGACACCAAACCAGTCATCTTTTCTGTCAGGACAAGTGGTATCATCCCACCATGAAATGAAACTGTAGCTTTAGAAACTTTACAAGGGCAAACCAACTTCAAATTGTAGAACACCAAAGCAAAATTCCCAACAATCCCCAACAAATGGAACCACCTGAGTAAGCTGTCACATTTACCTATGACTTTTGCCAATACCTTAGCAGTTGCATAGTGGTGTCAGTACTCAACTATAGTGTGAAATCTAAGAACAACTCTCTCCGATGGAACTACTGTACTAATATGCTATCTAACAAAAGAAGAAAATAATGAAAAGTTGTAAGAAATCTCCATCTCTCTACCTAAAGACCACTGTGAGGCTGCCAGTCCAACTAGCTGGAATTTTGTAAATAATTCTAAGTCATTTGTGAAATATTAATATGATTCATATGCTTGTCTTACAAATGTAAGAAAACTATATGTTATGTGGATATTAAACTACTGATGCAGAAGTGTGTGTCTGAACTGTATGTTATGTTCTGAGCTTCAAGAATAAAACCTCAGTGTACCCTACTGGAAAAGAACAGAAATGTGTATAAACTATAGGCCTATTGATGGTAGAGGCTGGAACATACAGAGTTAACTTGCAAACCCTCAAGAAAAGCAAAGAGTTTACGATTGTGTTTATCTCAGTCTCAAGGCAGATAGGAGATAGGATGTCTACAGCTAAAGGTTTCTTTCTATTGTCTGGAAACAGAAAGGATTACAGGTTTCAAATGTAAAAGTGTTTAACTGCTTTATGACTTCTAGTTCTAGGCAAATTTCTAAGAGATAAGTTTTTTTGACAAAGAGGTACTAAATTTTAAGCTTCTGTTAGCCTTGGAACTAAATGCACATGAAAGAGTGATGTCATCCAGCTGACCCAGCAGTAATATGTTGTTATTAATTTAAGAACTATCCCTCAGAGAAATTCTGTGCATTTTGCATTTGTCATTGGACCTAGAAACATCATCTCATCAGCACTTATGCCTTGCTAATAGTAAGCACTAGATTACAGTAATCTCTCTTAGAGATAGTTAGGAATATAGTAAAGATTAGTTTAGATGTTTTCTGTATTTATGTGAGACTCTCCTGCAGTATTGTTTTAAAATATTTCCTGTGATTCTGAACTCTGTTGTCACTATGTTGAGTTATTGAGTATTGGCTTGTGCTTTTATTATTTATTATTAAATATATTTAAACCTTTTAATTGTGATTGGTTTGTTTAGAGAAATTTAGGCTCTTAGGGTACTTGCACATATATTTGATGACACTGTATAGGCCACTCCTAAATATCCTTAAAAGTATTTGGGTAATAGTAACATTACATAGTAGAATCAGTCACCCTTCATAAGGGCCTTACAGTAGCTGATAAGTAGTGGTTGGTGGCAGCTGGTACTACCTTACAGTCTGGGCAGAAGGGGGCATAGCTAGTAAACCTGTCCCAGTCTTCTCCATGTGTGTGTGTGTGTGTGTGTATGTATATAAATCAAATTTCAAAGTGTGTGTGTGTGTACACTATAGTTACCCATGACAAAGGACTACACTTTTATTTATTGGGAGTTAATATGATCTTGGCTGATGGAAGAAAATGGAATGCATGAAGAGAAGGAAGAAGCCAGAGAGCAGGGAACATTTAAGCTACATAAAGTAGGTAAGTAATTTCAAAAGACTGTCAGTGATTCCGTAGTTTTGGACTAGTTTGCTTCTATGACAGTAGTCTTATGTTGATAATGCAACGCAGGTTGTGTTCCACATGTTTCAGTGAATATACTTATTTAGCAAAGCAGAAAGGTAAATAAAAAGAGCATAAATGTGATGTTTTCCTTATGTTAGTGCCGCTTAGCTTATCCCTTGCAAAATGTAATGTCCCAACAATTGTAATCTGCCATCAAGATTCTTCTGGGCAATGATAATTGCTCTATTAATTACAACAATTTCCTTGCAGTGACTATATTGTCATCTTTATCTGAAAAACTTAAAAATGCATTAAATGCAGTTAAAGAATCACATGATTTAAACAACATCCTATCAGCTAGTCAATATGAAATTTTCTGACATTATGGATCAGATGTTGTGCCATTATTTCTCATAAAGCACCTGTATGACAAAAGTCATCTTGGAAAATATTTAGTGGCAGGATTCTTTGACCTACTAAGAGATGAAATTATTTTGATATTGTTAGTTACATTAGTTTTCTCAGTAGGCTCACAAACTGTAATGCATTGATTATCCTTAAGGTATTTCTTCAGCTACATCAGTGAAACTACACAAGTACATTTTGAAGAAATATGTATGAAGATTCTGTGGAACATAATAAAGATGCTAAATGGATAAAAGAAGTAAAAGAAACAGTGCAAAGTTCAAATGTACAGGATATGAAATGGGATGAAGTAACAGCCAATACAAATTGAAAAAAAATTAAGAAAAGCTCCTAAGTGGAAACTCCCAGGCCCAGATGTAGTACTTATCTTATGGCTAAAAGTATTAGCATCTTTACATGAAGATTTAGCCTTGAGTAAGAATTACTTATATACATAGTACAAGCAGATGCCAACCATTGCTGCCAACAGGAAAAATGACAGTTGTCCTAAATAGTGAATCTGTAAGTGTTCTTAAAAACTATAGACCATTAACTTGCTTTCCATTGATGTACAAATTATATAGTGGAATTGATACGGATACAGATTATAGTTATTTTAAGAAAACTCAATAAAGCAATATAACGAAACGGTAATAAAAGAAAGAAAGTCATATGAAAACAAAAAATTGTTTTATGCTAAATCAAGTTATAATGGAGAATTATAAAAAGGGACATGGAGAAAGATTACAAAAAAACATTTGACAGGATCCCACATTCATAGAAAAGGAGTGCTTACAGATTTATAAGATATATCCTACATTCATCAATTACAGTACAATGACCATGAAACAGTGGCAAACCACTTTGCAATTAAATTGTGACAAAGAATAAATTATTATCCCATGAATAAAAATTCAAAGGCAGCTATTTCAGGGTGATTATTTGTCACTGATGTTGTTTTGTCTTATCCCTAACCCATTAAGCCATTTAATTAACAGATTAGGTCTTGGGTATAATTGGGCTCCCAGAAAAGAAACTTGCTTTAAGATATCTCATCTACTTTTTGTAGATGACTTAAAATTATATAGTTCATAAAATGAGGAGTTGCAAGCACAACTGCAAGTGTTTAAATCTTTCTCAGATGATATAAGAATGACACTTGGTATTGATAAATGTGCAACAACATTGTTTGAAGCAGGAAAGTTGCAGTACCAAGAAAATATCAATATAGGACAGGAATGTGATATAAAGGAATGGGTCTACTTCTAAAACCTGAAAGCTTACTTACTCGACTTTCAAAAGACTGAGACAAAAAGACTGAAACTCCAGAAGATTGACTGCTTGGAACACTGACATTTCACTACAGGTAAGTAACCACTTGGCCAACCCAGCAAACAAACTAAAACTGAAGCAAAGAAAACCCATCCATGTGAGAGGATTTGCCCACCACACCCCCCTATGTGGGGGGCTGCAACCCCTCCACCATCCCTAACTAAATATATTAACTCCAAGATCGCACTACAGTGGAGGTAAGGGGCAAAGGTCAACAAGCTGGTGAGGCGGTTACTTACCTGTAGTGAAATGTTGGTGTTCTGAGTGGTTGGTATTCTGGAGTTTCATTTTTTTCGTCTTGGTCTTTTGAAAGTCAGGTAAGTGAGCTTTTGGGTTTTAGAAGGGGACACAAAGGAACTTGAGCAGGAAGGAGTGAATAAATATTTTGGAATTGGTGAAGGATTGTCAATAAATCATGAAGAAATGCAAATAAAACTCAGTGATGAATATTTCAGAAGATTAAAACTAATATTGCCAATTACCATGACATCTAGAAATAAAGTCCATGATATAAACCAATTTGCTCTCCCTGTTTTAACTTACAGTTTTGGTGTGATTGACTGGTCCCAAAATGTATTGGATCAATTGGTCAGAAAAATAAGAAAAATGCTTCACACTTATCAAATGATATATAAAAATCAGTGTATACTAAGATTACATATTCCTCGTTCTGAAGAAGGTATGGCCCTCCTCAAAATTGATTATATGTGTAGGTCTGTGATTGTGGGACTGCATAAATACCTGCTGTTCTCACTAGATCCATAGTGGAAAGCTTTAAAATACAAAGAGAAGAAGTCTAAAATGCTGCTTAGTTTAGCAGAAGCATTTTGGCATCAAGCAGAAATGGAAATCAAACCAGAAGTATACAAAAGAAAGAATATAAGAAGAAGGACCAGATGAGAAGGGAAGAAATGTGGAAAAGGCATAAATATAGTTACAAGTACAGAAAACTCCTGGAACAACTTCATGTTGATCAGAATTTGATGCAGAAATGGTTAAGGAGAGGTGAATTTAAACAAAAGATGAAAGGTTAATATTGGCGGCCTAGGATAGTGGACTATATATACATTGGTTTACAAAGTCTATTGAGTATGTAGGAAAAATGGACAAATGCAGGATCAGTGAAACAGAACTGGAAACTATTGCATATCTTGTTGCTGGGTGTGATACTCTAATGGCAGAGGGCCTGTATACTGAAAGGCATGATAATGTGGCAAGACTGCTACATTATGGACTGTGCATACATAACAATATTGATGTAGCAGAGAAGCATTGGAAACATGAGCTGCAAAGCATTATAGAAAGTGATGACATTATTATCACAGGGGATCACCCATTACCAACAGTTCTGAAAACAGATGTGAGAAAAACAGATATAAACGGGTTCTCATCCAGGAAAAAAGAGGTCATTGTTCCCCTCTACTCGTCACTCATTAGACCCATTATAGAGTAGAACGCCCCTTTTGGAATGTACCTCACAAGGCATCTGCAGCAGCTGGAAAGGCCACAGAAGTACCTCACAAAGAGGATTACTGGCCTCAAACAAATGCCCTACACTGACCACCTCAAAAAACTTCAGCTTTACTCTGCAGCATATCGCCTACTCCAAGGTGATCTCTGCCTAACATATAAAGCTATGTCAAACCCAGAGCTGTTGGACATGCTACACCTAAAGAAATCCCAATCCTTCTGAGCTACATGCTCTAGGGACCTAAACCTTGTCACCACAATAAACAGGACATGCTGGAGAGATAGATTTATGTTCCAGAGACTTCCTATACTCTGGAACAAGCTACCCATCTATGTCAAGCAAGGTTCTTCATTAGCACTCTTCAAGAAAAATCTTTATGAGTGGATGGGAAATAGGAAATATACCCCGGGATCACTTTTGTGTCTCTGCTGGACAATGGTACAGGAAAATAACTTTCTTGGATGGCGTAAGCTATGGAACCTTGCTGGCTAGGCTTACGTAGGCCCTTGGGCCGATAGCCTAGTACTTACCTATGAACCTATGAACCTATATAGTAGTCCATAAAAAAAAGATCATTGAAATTGCTACAACCAGTGATGACAGTCATAGTCGGCCTCAGGATAGGCCAATTAGGCAGCCACCTAGGGCGCCGCTCTAGCAGTGATCCTTTTCCAGTATTTGTTTGGTGTAGATAGACCAGGATGGGGGCACCAGGTGGTGTGGGGGGGTGCAGTGGAGCCCTTTTGCCTAGGGCACCAGTTGGCCTAAGGCCGGTCCTGATTATAGTATCTTAGATATAGAGAGACAACAAGTCATAAAATACCAGGATTTGCAGGCAGAAACAAGAACAATGTAATAAAAGGATACCCAGACTGTTCCAATAGTAGTAGGCCCAACAGGTCTAATAAAGAAGAACTTACAGCATTTTTAGATAATCTAATGATACATGTAACTGCAAATGAATTACAGAAGGAGTCACTTCTGTGCACATTGTGGGTGCCAAGAGAACTGCTGACTAACATCAAAGATTGAAACAATACTAATTTCATGAACTTTAATCATACCCTGACTAAGGAATGGGGTACATTCCTATCATAGTATTAGAAACCCAAAAGTCACAGTCATAGTAGTTTACCACCAAGCCATCACAGAAGAAATTAAACAGAGGTAGCCAAATAATCAAACTTTACTCCTCTACCTTTACAAGTTATCAAAGGCATTCCTACAGGTCTAGCTTTGATACACTTTTTCACTGCTTTTATTAATCATATAACCTGCATTTGTTAGTATCATATAACATGCATTTGTTAGTATAGTAGCTTTAAAATGTATGTTGATGATTCCACTCTGTTTACCTCTCAATTAATGTTGTTAAAATATATAGTGATCTGTAATTTGCACTTCAAAAGACTGAATCATGGATGTGAGACTATGACCTTCAGCTTAAAATAAAAATGTAATTGTGCTGGTGGCAATTGATTAGTGCTCCTTCAGACTGGAAGACTTACCAGCATCCTCCATTCATATCTAAGTGAAAACTATGAAATAATATTATTGAAAGTCACTAATTTGACTTTTTTTTTCTTTTTTTTCCTCTGTCTCTAATTATTTTTTATTTATTTATGTATTTATTTATTTTTTGCTAACAAAAAGGAGAATGTTGTCTTCCAGTGACTGATTATAAGAGGATAAAACATATAAATTGTTGTATGGATGAAGAATATTTGAAGAAGGAAAGAATTTCTGAGGTGGTGGCAATTTGAAATGATGTTCAACTTTCTCTACTGACTAAAAATATTGGGAATGCATATGAATAATGTTATGTAACCATCAGTTTGGAGGGAATGTGAACCAAACTTTGGAATGTTATAGGGATGATTGATGTTTATATGAAAAGGCCCAAAGCTGCCACTGTTGACACTGTGAATGCCACAATGCCAAGAAGAAGTAATGTAATGAAGCAGTAAATGTTGAAGATTCAGGAGAAGGCTGCTCTAGGGATACTTAATAAAGTGACTGAAATTAAGAGACAACTTACTAAATTTAAGGATATATGATGTTTTGGAGGGAAAGATAAAAATGAGTTGGACTATGTGACAGGAAAAATGGTAGAATGTACTTCTTTCATTAGAGATATTTTGGGTGTTAAATTGAGGAAATATTTGCAACTGCTAGACATAGATTAAACATGGAAAACCCAAATGACTCTTTATTGATTTTTTGCATGAGTGTTTTGAAAACCATGATAATCACAGAGCAAATTTTTAGTGTCATGAAAAATGTTCATGAAAGAAAGCATCAAATGTGACTTTAAGAAGTGATTTGTTGATGCAATGGAGAGAAGGGTAACCATAAAGGGAAAAAAGAAAAGTTGTTGCTTCTTCCAAAAATATATTTTTTTTCCTTTCTTTTTGTTAACAGTTGAGAAAAGACAAAAGCTTCCAGTGAGACTGAAACAGTTAAAAATGGAGGACTAAGAAAACTATATAATAGAATAAAGAGATCTTGATTTCTCTGAGGAAGTGGAGTAAATGGGACATGATATGAAAGAATTAAGAAATGTAAATGCATCTGGGGAAGTGAAGAATAAGTGGGAAGAAAAATCAAGTTTATCTGAGATGATTGCTTTGTTTGCAACAGTGATACATGTCACAAGATAATTACATAGAGTATGAAGTACAACACTATACTTCCGCAGATGTGACTATGGTGAACCTTGATGTTTTAGGTTAATCTTGTCCCAGCAGGGGTAAACATATTTGTTTAAACTGTATTCTTTTTTGAATAAACAAGACTGGACACAAAATGAGACGGAGAATTAAGGACTAAAAGTGTGATTAAACTATACCTTGTACTGAACATGCCACAAAGGTAAGTGTTTTCCTTTTTCTGTTTGTAAATGTTGTTACTGTTATTCAGTGTTGAGTCTATTTAACTTTAGAAAAAGTAAGCAATTTCTAAATAGATATGTTTATCCCTAAATCAATGGCTTTCCTGAGAATAATGTGACTGCCATATTATATTAAAAGTGGGATCTTCCCCTGCTTTGAATGAAACATAGATATAATAGCATATTAAATGTTTGGAAGCCTCTTGCTGGTTTATTTGCTTATTAAAAACAATTATTGAAAGTTGTTTTGAAATCCTACAGTTATATGTATGGTAGTAAATTAAAATAATGTAATAAGGTTCATAGGTTCATAAGACAATACTAATCTATTGGCCTGGAGGCCCTTATAAGCTAGCCAAGAATTCCACCCATGTTCCCACAAAGTTAGCACCTGTTTTCTCTGTCTAGCAGGGACACAGGTGGGATCTCATGGGTATATTTTCTGTTTCCCATCCAGTCATCCAGGTTCCTCTTAAAGAGGGCTAGTGAGGTACTCTGTTTGATATGGAGAGGAAGTCTATTCCACAGATGGGGGAGTTACTGACACCCAAATCTATTCCTCCAAGTTCTATTAATGTCACAGACCAGGATGTGACCTTGCATGTGGGTTGCACAACTGGAGTTTGACTTACAGATATGCAACAACTCCATCAAGGTTGAGTCAGAGATGGCCTTGTATGCCAGACACAGGTCACCTCTGAGCAGTCTGTATGAGATTTGAGTAGAGGGACAGGGCTTTTAGCCTATCTGTATAGGATAGGTGTTTGAGACTCTGGATTTTCCTGGTCAGGAACCTTTGTGGTCTCTCCAACTACTGCATGTGCTTGGCAAGGTACATGCTGAAGGGGCATTGTACTCGATAATGGGTCTGATAAGGGAGGAGTACAGAGATGTTATGACCTCCTTATTCCTGGATGAAATACCCTTACTTATGAAGTGGGCCATGTAGAAAGCCTTCCATATAACAGAGGCAACATGGTGGTCAATAGTTAGGTTGCTATCAACCTGGGTGCCCAAGTCCCTCACGAATGATTGCATGCTTAGTACGCTGTTATTAATGTGATAATTAGTGGGGATACCATTTCCCCCAAAGGGGATAATGATGCATTTATTGGTATTCAGTTTGAGGCCATGGTTCTGGTACCAGTCATTAGTTTAGGTAAGGCCCTCCTGGATGTTCACACCACTAGGGGAATTTATGACAGTGCCCAGCTTGGAGTCATTTGCAAACCTGCTCAGCCACAGACCACTGGTTTTGGCTTGCACTTCAGCAAAGTATATCCCAAACAGTAGAGGCCCCAAGACTGATCCTTGGGGTATGCCACTTGTTATGGGTCTACTACTAGAGGTAGCTTCCCCTATTTTGATTGAGTGGGTTCTATCAGTGAGCCAATTAGCTACCCATCTGGTAACATATGGGTTGATGCCTAGCTGGGAGAGTTTATCTATTATGCCCGAGTGGGAAATAGTGTTGAAGGCTTTGGCTAGGTCAAGGTAGGTGGTGTGCACTGTCTTGCCCTCATCCATGACTTTGGTGACTGTTTCAAAGAAGGCGGCCAAGTTTAACAGGCATGATCTCCCTTTGACAAAACCAAACTGTGTGGGATCAAGTGTTTGAAGGTTGCTGATGTCCTTGTTTATAAGGTCCGTGATAATGTGTTCCATGGCCTTGCAAATCAGGCTAGTTACACTGATTGGCCTATAATTGCCTGGGTCGATAGACACTCCACCTTTGTGCAGAGGGATGACAGTGGCTTTCCTCCATTCTGCTAGGACAAAGCTGGTGCAAAGGCTTTGGTTGAATAGGGTGCCTAGTGGTGCTGAGATCTTTTGCCTGAGTTCATGTAGGACACAGCCAGGGATGTTGTTGAGTCTCATAAAGGCTGTATATTTGCCTTTGAGAGGGCATTAATAACCTGTTCCCTGGTGATCTGGGATGGGGATCAGGTGCTGGGGATGTCCGGGTTCATTGATGGGGGAGACAGGGGGTGATGTTTTCACTGAACTTGTCTGCCACCAGGTTGGCTATATCTATGGTGTTTGTGTATGTGGTATTCTTGATCACTAATTCAGAGAAGATTTGGGAGTTACCTTTCAGACTGCAGACATATGCAAAGACAGCCTTGTGATAGTCCTTAGAGGATGTGGCCAATTTAGACTCAAAATTAGCCTTAGAGGATTTCACCAGTGACCTTATTTGCTTGTTCAGACAAAGGAGAGATTGTTTCCAACTTGGCACCAGCTCCTTCTTGGTGCAGGACAGCAATTTTTTTCCTTTTATTATAGAGTCTGTTTATTGCTGCTGTCCATCAGACAAGTGTACTCTTCCTTGAGGAAGATGATTTGGTCCTTTCAGGTACTGCTGAGTCCATGCAGCTATATAGGTGCTCATATAGTTTTTTGGTGTAGGCTTGGACATTAGTGTTAGATTCAACCGAAGAGATAGTGGCTGTGAAGTTGCTTATAGCTGCTCTCAGGAGATTGCAGTCAGTTTTGGAAAAGTTCTTTTGTTTGACCCTGGCAAGGGGGGAGGGTCAGGAGAGATGGTGACTTTGAAAATGATTGCTTTATGGTCAGATCTTACAAAGGCGGATGACACTGTAGGGGGTGCTACAGTGGCTACTCATTGTGGTTAGTACCAATCCAGGATATTTTCACTTCTTGTGGGGGTGTTGACCAGCTGATCCAATGCATTGGCAATGATGAAATTGAGGAATTGCTGGGCATTCATGTTTGAGCTAGACTAGGTCTTCCACTCTATGGTTAGGTTGTTAAAGTCACCCAGGATCAGGGTAGAGGGTTGAATCTTGATGGATTCAAGTAAGTCTAGATAGGAGGAGTGGGCCTCCTGAGTCATGGTTGGGGGTATGTAGCTAGCTATGGTTTGAAAAGGTATTTTGTCAATAGCTAACTGCAAACAGTCAAAAAATGAATGAATAAATCCACAAAACCAGAGTTCTTGTAGAAAATCTCTTTGCCAAATTGGTCCAGTAAATGAATGAACCCAGAAACAGTCCTTAAGTCAAGAAAAATCCTCTTTATTGCAACACAAAGTGAATAAAAATGAGCGCTTTCGCCTGGCAATCCCAGGCTTTTTCAAGATGAATTAGTTGTGTGGCAGTGTAGTTTATATATTCTAACTAATAAGCCAGTTAGTAATCAACAATCACTTAATTAAATGATTAAAAAATTAAATAAAAAAATTCAAAAGTCATCCTGACATTACAAAGTAAATCTCTCTTAAAGTGCATCAATGCATTCTGTGCCTTTTTGTCAACCATATGTGGTTTAAGAAAATGTGTATGGTTGAAACCAAATAAATATAAAAATCTAATAAACATATTAAAAGCTGAAGCTTTTAGCAAAACTACAATTTTGTTGAAACTAAACCAAACTCTGCCTAAAAAGATCGTTATTGCCATCGTGCAATAAACATTACATGATTTTTAAAGATATAGAAATGTTTTTAGAAACACATCATGTCTAGTAATTATTTATTAAAGAAGTGAGCTGGATTAATATTTTAAGTGATCGTTTAAAGCAGTTTTTAGAGTTGCTTGAGTTTTTTAGATGTTGACCTCACAAGTAGTCAATATTACTATTTTTGTATTGATCATACTCTCTAATCGCAACAATGTTATGTCACGCTGACATTTGTTAGTTTCTTAAATATTTTCAGGGTAGGTTGACAGCATTTTTGCACGATGGCAATAACGATCTTTTTAGGCAGAGTTTGCTTTAGTTTCAACAAAATTGTAGTGTTGCTAAAAGCTTCAGCTTTTAATATGTTTATTAGATTTTTATATTTATTTGGTTTCAACCATACACATTTTCTTAAACCACATATGGTTGACAAAAAGGCACAGAATGCATTGATGCACTTTAAGAGAGATTTACTTTGTAATGTCAGGATGACTTTTTAATTTTTTAATTTAATTTTTTAATCATTTAATTAAGTGATCGTTGATTACTAACTGGCTTATTAGTTAGAATATATAAACTATACTGCCACACAGCTAATTCATCTTGAAAAAGCCTGGGATTGCCAGGCGAAAGCGCTCGTTTTTATTCACTTTGTGTTGCAATAAAGAGGATTTTTCATTTACTGGACCAATTTGGCAAAGAGATTTTCTACAAGAACCCTGGTTTTGTGGATTTATTCATTCATTTTTTGACTGTTGGGTGTCTTGAGAGCTGTTCAACCTTGAATTTTTGCCGGTGCTTTTTTTCCTGGTTCACTTTGTCTTTTTCACTTTTAATAGCTAACTGCACCTGAAGTGTCTTTTGTGCATCATACTGTTTGTCCAGCCTGGAGGTGTGTATGTCTTTGATAAATATTGAAACTCCACCTCCTTTGGCTACGTAGCCATCTGAATGTGGTGTGAAAGTATGGTAGGACAAGTAACCTGGTAAGGCTGGGGTACTCTCTGCAGCTTTGAACCAGGTTTCAGTGACTGCACAAATGTCAGCATCTTCCAGGGTGAGGAATGCTTGCAATGAATGCAGGTTCATGTCAAGACTCCTAGCATTTAGCAGCATGACCTTTATATTTTGTTTAGAAGAATTTTTCACGTTAGTAATTTTGCTCTCATGACTTTGCCTAAAAAAGGCACTATGGGGAGGCAACAGCCTTTGCCAGAAGCCTAACGCCCAGTGGAGACAGATGAAGGTCATCTCTGGCAAAGCATTGTGGTATATCAATGATGCCCTCCCAGGCTGTCAGGTACTGGATCCCCTTGGAATGACACCAGAAATTGAGACAATTGTTAAAGTCAATCATTTTCTGTTTGTACTGAGGCATCATTCTGGGTGATGAAAGGATGCTGCTAAAGGCTACAGACATGCCTGCCTGGGACACATATTCAGCGAGCTCAGTCATGCTTTCCTCTTCATATAGTCCAAAGAGGTACATCTCAAGTCATTCACACCAACATGGACTATGATAGAGTTATAACAGTACATGTTGTTTTGAGACTTGAATGTGTGAGTGATATGGCGGATTCTAGCACCTGACAAGCAACTTACTGTAACTTTCCCCTTGTCTAGCCTGGTGTGGGGCACATCTGTGTGTTTCACAGTAGAGTCTCCTATGACTAGTATGTTGGGCTTGTGGCTGGGCCTTAGAAGCTGTGAGACACAGGCATGTGTACTATGTGTGGTGCTTGGTGCTGTGGGTTGTGTTGTGCGTGTGAGCTTTTGCCTTGGAAGTCTCTTTTGTTTAGGTATATTTTTTTTGTTGAGAACCTCCACATATGTAGGAATGTACTATACCCAGTGTGGGTGGTGTTAGATGTGTGGTGCTTGTGCTGTTTGTGCAGACAACTTTCTCAGTGCCAGATATACTGGCTTGTGATTGAGACAGCAAGGAATCTAGGTTCTTAATGTAATTGCATCTCTCACATACTGTGTTCCTAAGTGGTAGAAGAAGAGGGTTGTTCGTGTACATGAGGCAGTTGCTGCACTGTCTCAGGATGCCCATATCAACAAGACAAGCAGGAGAAACCACAGGAAATTGTCCGTCCATGGTTGTCAGAATCTGTGGAAGAGAGGTAAAGGATGGTAGAGTGGGTACTATCAGAATAGAGTACCTATAGGTGTGAGTAGGGCTGGATAAAATTACAGTAGTTGCAAGGGAGAGTGTCAGTTGCACAGCAATGCTGGTGAGGGAAAAAATGCAACTGAGATACCTCGTAATGGGTTAAAACAGTGTAACAACAGTGCACAATGAGCAAACAAATGCAACACCCTGCAAACACAGGGTACAAATACCAGAAGAGATGAAAGAGTCTAGAAACTCAAATTACTACCCAATCACTCATGCTAGAGAAGGTCCGGCAACCCTATTACTCTCACTAGCAGCGAACCCACAAGACACTACCAGCAGAAGATGGCTGCCAGAAACACAGGGAACTGAGCAAGCAAAACAACCAGGCCTGGATAATATCAGGCCTCTATCCAGACTATGCTACCTGACTAAAACACAGAAACCTCACAAAAAATGCACAGAAAAGTATAGATAGAACACTCACAAACAGAAAATACAACTCTCAGTATGAAAAAGCAGTTTACAGTTAATTAATTCAATAAAAATGCAATTGCAGTAATGGAACACTATAAAATACAGTTAAAACAGTAAAAGAAATAATTGTTATAAAAGTAATGAACATGTACACAATGGATATATTTTACTTTATAACAAATTGTTTTCTTAATAACAATTGTTGAGAAAATAATAAATCATCACAATACATGGAACATTGCTAGGATTGCTCGCTGGGGTAGAAGACAAGCTTGTCAATGGAAGAGGGATATAGCTGTTTACATTTATTTGAATGCATTAAGCAATTTGGTGGCATGAATAGTGAAGCTGGAAAATGTATGCATGTTGATATAAAACGGTTGCTTGACCACTGACTAGCAGTAAGAAAAGAGTAAGTTTTAAAATTATGGATATTCTTTTGTAATATATGTATCAGTGATTAACAAGGAAAATCCCTGTCCCTTTGATGTTAGTCTGGGTGTGTAGGAAATACCTGCTATGTGAAGAGAATGTCAAAAATCAAATAACTCTGAACGTAAAGGGCCAAGATAAACAAGCTTGGGGTACAGAATAGAGAAATCAAAATAAGATCTAAAGTAGAAGCAAAACATTAAAATAATAATAATAATAATCCCTTTTATTAGTCAATGGACACTTTTCGAGATATTTTACAGCCTCCATGAGCAAATGCTGTTTTGGATGATACTTCGGGCAACAACATAATTTAATTATTAAGTTATTCTGGAAGGTTTTTTAAATAGGCACAATTTAAAATATTATAAGCTAAGGAGAAGCTAATGCTAGCTAGGTAGGGAGTGTGTATGTTGAATTACAGTTTATTTCTTCTAAGTTATAAACCACTGACACATTTACAAAGTTATTTGTAATAAATATCAGTATGCTGAAATCATTTGTTATGGTGTTTGTGACAAAAACATTGATAAACTCAAAAATGTCAGCATTCTTTCAAAGCTGTATTAAGCTGCAAATGTAAAAATGCGTTTGAAAGTTAAAAGTAAAAGAAGTTGCATTGTGCTTGCCTTTCTGATAAATTATAACAGGTGAAAGGCATTTAAAACTATGAAAATACATTACAGTTTAAAAAGGAAATTGATCCTTGTTTCACACATGTGAGTGTGTTGCAAGGTTAAAGGTTCTTGGAAATGCTGAGCTAGGTCAAAGGTAATTTCTTTACTCAGACTCTGGCTTATTAAATCTTACTCTTCCCTCTGAGACATGTTAGTATGGAAACAAAAAAAATTTGAATCAAAGCAAAAGCCATAGGAAATCCTGACTGAGACTTATATAAGCAGAGACAGAATGCTATTATGAATGCTGCTGCAGTGTGTTTACTGGGTCTACCTGTCTCTGCATATACTATTTGGTTACTAGATCTGCATGCCAGAGCATGTACTTGGGAAACAGCTGAACTTTTGATCAACTACCTTTAAAAATAATTTATGCTGATTCCGAAATCCAGAAAGTAGGGCCACCATTTATGCCTTTATTTAAAGTAGGCAGAGAATAGTTAGTTGATAGCTATTTTATCTATTTTTTAACATTATTTCCGTTAAATGTTTATTTTTAGTTCTTTGTGGAAGCACTATTTTGTTTGCATATTTATTTATAAAGGAAAGTTTTCCTGTATTTACTTCAAGTAATGAATTGAATTAGTCAACTTTTAAAGCTTCTGGACAATACTTCAATTATAAGATTTAGGGTTTATTTTATTTTATATGTGCCCTATCAGCTGTGTGGTATCTGCACTTTGACAGGTGACTGCTCAGTCCTAATTCCTACCAAAGAAATATTAAGTTTGGCTTATTTTAAATGTCAGCAGTAAGGAGGGTGTCTGAGCTGGAGAACTGACATTTACCTCCCATACAGCAAAAGATATTGCGAGTCTGTGCAAAGTAATAGTGGTCAAGCTTTTGTTCATTCTTGGGAAGATTATACTGGAAGGTAATGAGTTCATTCTGAGACAGGTGAAATCTTTGTGAACCAGTGATTATAACTTGGATCATTAGTTGCACAGTGTAATACTCATTTGAGTGTGGCATGGCAGAGATATTAAAAACAGCTGTGTACATTTACCATACATCAAGGTCAGTTGCTCATTGTATATTAACTGGCCCCAGTGGTGATACAAATGACCTACCACTGGTTCTTTCATCTATGTTTTTGATGACAGTGACACAAAAATTAAAACTCTTAGCCCATGACTATTCCAGTACTCATCATGCCTTATAGGTAAAGTTGCTTGGCATGCAGCCCAGTAAATCACTGAAGAGCCTATCCCAATTTTTGTAATGTCCCAGACCACTTGCTGTATAATTGACTTGTTCAGACTCACAAAGTGGACAAATAGAGGGAGATGAAAAACTCTGGCCTACAGGAAGCAGCTTATTAACAGCTGATAGCCTTGATCCTCTGTGCTAACTATGTACTAAAACATGTTAACCTTATAAAACTAAGCACCAAAATATATAAATATTAAAACATACTTACTATGAATTGAATTACTAAAAAAGTCTAACGAAAATGATAAGTGATACATAAATGGCTCCCTCTCCCCTGTTAGGAAGGTGACTGGGTCTCAGTGAAGAATGGAATCTAGCAGGAGCACATAACTGGCAGCAATGAAGAATAACAGAAGGTAGGGAATGATGTTTGTGAGGATAGTCATTGGATGAAAGATGAAAGTGTGTCAACATCCTATTGGCCTTCAAATAGGTACAGACTACTTGGTTAAAAATGAGTTGAAACAAGGTTCATAGGTTCATAGGTTGGTACTAGGCTATCGGCCCTAGCACCTATACAAGCCTAGCCATAATAATTCCCTTGCTATCTTCCCACAATATTTACTTCCCTGGACCCTTGTCTAGCAGGGTGACTGCCGTGATCTCCAGGGTGAATTTCCTATCTCCCATCCAGTTGTTATGGTTCCTTTTGAAGAGGTCCAAAGAGACACTCTGCTTGACATGTATGGGCAGTCTATTCCAGACTGGGGAGTCTCTGGGTAAGGAACCTATCCCTCCAACATGTTTTGTTCATTGTGATGACAAGGTTTAAATCCCTGGAGCATGTGGCTCTGAGGGATTGGGATTTATTTAAGTGTAGCATGTCCAACAGCTCTGGCTTTGACATGGCCTTGTATTGCCCCTGAGTAGACGATATTCAACAGAGTATAGCTGGAGTTTTTTTAGATGGTCAGCATAGGGCATCTGCTTTAGTCCTGTGATTCTTTTAGTGAGGTATTTCTGCAGCCTTTTCAGCTGCTGCAGATATCTTGAGAGGTACATACCAAATGGGGCATTGTATTCTATAATGGGTCTAATGAGGGATGAGTACAGTGGGATAATGACCTCCTTTTTTCTGGATGAAAAGCCCTTAGTGATGAGTTGTGCCACATAGAAGGATTTCTTCACTGTTGTGGTGATGCAGTTATCGAAGGTGAGGCCACTGTCCACCTGTGTCTCTAAGTCTCTTATCACACTTTCAGTGTTTAGTGTACTGCCACCTATGTGGTAATTCATGGGTACATGTTTTTTTCCCAAAGGGGATAACTATACATTTCTTGGCATTGAGCTTGAGCCCATGGCTCTAGCACCAAGCATCTGTTTCTGTGAGGCCATATGTAAGGCCATGTAAGTTTCTGGATTTGAGGGAATTTTAGATGATGAGATTAAAAGATATCTGCCAGTTAGTCATAGCAGAAAATGTAAGAGAAATGATTGGGAAATAAAAAGCATTTAATGGGATAAGTGTTTCAGTGAGTTTAAATGGAGTATACAGTACATGTATTTAATGGCACGATAAGAGTAAAGCTTGTGAAATTCCAAGATGGTCGCCGGCTAGACTGCTCCCTATTCACTGAGCTCTTCACTGCTTTGTATTTACCATCAATTTTTAACAACTTTTAAGCGAAATTTCTCCACAGTTTCTTCTACAGAAAGTATCTCTGTTACATCTTCTTCATTCTGGGATTATTCATTTTTGGAGAAAGTGCAACTTTTATATTAATTTACTTCAGAGTACTTTTGGCCTCAACAGTCTCTGGACACATTCACTCTAAAAGCTCTTCTCTGTGTCAGAATTCCTGTTTTCACACCTCTATTCTGGGCATGGCTGGCAACTCTGACTCCATGGAGACGCAGACAACCAAGGCCAAATTCTCCTCTATGCTTTCTCCAGAAAAAGACACTGGCTTTAAAAGATTAAGAACCACCAAACAATTTACTGAGAACATTAAAGTAAGTGCTAAAGATAAAAGTGACTCCAATTTTTATTTAGAAGATTTGAAGATGGCACTACAGCCCATTCAAAGTGCTATTCAGAGTTTTTCTTAACAATTTACTGACTTTGGTAAAACTCTAAAACAGATAAATGATAGAATGGACATACTTGAAAATAAAAATCTGGATATGGAAATAAGAGCAGACTCTATTGAACGTGATTTAAAATCCAAGGATACTCTCATTGCAGAAATACAAGCCAAATTACTGGATTTAGAGGCAAGGTCTCGCAGAAATAATATAATAATTAGAGGATTACCGGAGTCCTATGATAATCAAAACTTAATTTGAGTGACTAAACAAATATTTAAGGCATTACTTAATTGTGAGACAACTACTAATATCTTAATTGTTGAAAGAGCGCACAGAGCCCTGCATGCCAGACAAGACTCTACTTCACCTCGGATTATTTACACAAGATTACTAAATTACCAAGACACTCAAAGTATTTTAGAAGCAGCCAAAAGTAAAAAACATCTCATCTGGAATAAGCATAAGCTGACTTTTTCACAGGATTTACCCCCACAAATAAAAATGAACAGACAAAAGTTGTCACCATACTGTGCAGACCTGATAAAAAGGGGAATAAAGTTTCACATGAGGTATCCAAACACACTCTCTTTCAGCTACAATGACAGAAGATATATGGCTACAGAACCACAAGAAGCAAAGGATATCTTTTTAAAATTATTCAAGATCCTTCCTGACACAGTTACACAAAAGTAATTCTTCTAACCAATGTAAGTACATTGAATTTCAGCTAGTGAACTTACATTTCATTATATATACTCTTTAATAACAGATTCTATGACAAGCTTTACCACAGGAAAAACACTCTGGTTTTATAGTGTGTATTATTTGTGTTTAATGGTTTATTGAGCTGTCACTGTTTTAAACATCTTTATTCCAGTATATAATGTTTTTATAATTTCTGAGAGTCTTCATTACAGAGTGTTTATGTGGAAATATGGCTTTCAGTTATAAATGTCACTCAAACAGAATGGAGAGAAAATCATCTGGACTCTCGTGCTAACACAGTGCTACCAACCTGGATAGAATTCTGTTGTTTTGTATCTGTACCCAGGCTCAAATCATTTTCCCTCTTGTTTGCCTGCATGATGACGTTACTATCCCAAGGAGAATTGAGACCTGTTCATCCTGTCAGTAACATCCTGATTGCTGTTATGTTTCCTGTTGCTTAACTGCTTGCTTTTGAGGAGATCGGTGATTGTAATCCGATCCCTTTAGTCTTCCATTCACTAAATATAATGGCTTCCTGGTTTCGTGATGTTGTGCCTGATAAGAAATGCAAATATTTAGCGCCGATGACTGTATTTGTTTAATCCAGTGTGTTTTTTTGCACGTAAGTTAGTTTTCTCGCTCAGGATGGCTCTGATGTTCTGTGTGCTGCAGGAAGCCTTTTACGAGATCAGGTCGCTTCCTACGGATGTGCAGAGGTATTGTTGCCTCTGTGCCTGTTAATCAGGCTATCTAACCATCCGATTCAGATTTCATGTCTTTTCATATGCTGAAAGACTTTAGTTTGTCATGTAATAAGTCAAGTATTCTTGTCTTATATTGTTGTACATATTATAGTTGGCACTTTAGGCGCATAAATTTAAATGTGTTTTATATTGCTACTATTTCTCTCACACTGAACCTGAGATGGTGACTCAGCCAACAGGGGGTCCTGTATTTGTTATTGATTTTTCATTACATACAAATAATAATACTTTTATTCAAGTTTATTAATATGAATGTCATTTTGCACTATTTGAAGATGTATTGTATATCACAGATGTTAAGGGTTATCAGAAACCTTTGGTATACACTTCAATGTGCATGATTCAAAAACTCGAATTTAAAATATACACATAATAGGACATAATAATAATATGTTTCATAAATAGTTTTTCATTTATTTTTATAATAACATGTTACATATATTATAAATTTTTGTATAGAATGTAGGAGTCATGTGATTTCATATGTATAGTGTGACTTTATACTAGATTGGTTAGTATTCTTATTATCAAAAGCATTCACATTTACTAGAGCCTTACAAATTAAATTTAGACTAAAATAAAGAAGATTAGTTAGGGTTAACTGTTTTTATAGTTTATTAACATATAAGTATTATAATTTTATATTTAGTTGACAATACTTTATTTTTTAAACTACATTTAATTTTTATGGTTTATGACATACATTTAAGCTTTTTCACATACATTTATGATTATTAGTGTCTAGTTATATTATTGCTTTATTAATTATATTTTCGTCTCACTATATCTCTTTACAACTTCATATCATAGTGTTGATTTAGCAAGGTTTATTTACATTTAATACAATCATATTTATCTTTACAGGAGTTTGTGAATACACAGAGGAATGGAGAATGTGCATGTCAGGCATCTTGTGTTTTGATAGTTGTGTAAATATGTTTAGTTTTGATAACTTGATTATTCCCTTTTTAGGACTTTACTTAACTTTTTTTTCTTCATTTTGGTGATATTGGTGACCATGTATCTACATCTTATATATTGGTCTTTTTATCTTCCTTCTTTAGTTAAGTTAAGGTGGGTAGGCACTGGGTTAGGGAAGAAGGAAGAGAATGAGATTAAAGTTAATCCTATACTGAAACATACCTTTACTCAGAATAATCATCTTATTAAAATTAAGATTTGTTTGTTCTTCTCTTTCATCTTCTCTCTATATACAAACTATTTAATTTACTCCATTTCTCTTAATGGACCTTAGATTGACGTATGACTAATCTGTTAATAATAGATTCCTGGAATGTAAGAGGGATCCAAAATAAAGATAAGAAATCTTTATTGTTTCATTTAATTTATAAATCTCAAGCCAATATATGTTTTCTGCAAGAAACACATATACCTAGGGATGATTGGTACAAAGGAAAAAATAAAAAATGGATCCAAAAAATAATAGCCTCTGGGGATACTTCTAATTCCAGGGGGGTGGCTATCATAATTAAACAAAAATTTCAGGGGATTATTATTGAAGAAAAATATGACAAGGAGGGTAGATGGTGCTACTTTACTTCTAATATACACAATCTTGATAAACCACTTCTGGTACTAAATCTTTATGGTCCTTGTAACCATCAACATTTTTTTATTTTACAAATATATAATATCCTCTCTTCCTACAAAGATCATTATGTTGTAGTGGGTGGAGACTGGAATGCTGTAATTAACCCTGACATTGATCGAACTAGCTCTTCCTCTTCATATAATCAACAAGCATCTTTTGCTCTTGAAGATTTAATAATGGACTATAACCTTATAGACCCTTTACAACTCATTAAATACTCAAAGAAAAAAGATATATACACATATTATTCAAAATGTTATCATTCTTGGTCAAGGTTAGATTTCTTTCTCTTATCTAATTCTCTTTCACATTTATTATTGGATTTTATTATTGAGCCCAGATTTCTTTCAGATCACTCTAGAATTTTATTAAAATTAAATCTAGATTTTAAGTCTGCTCATACATTTAAACGGAACTGTTGGACAATGAATAACAACTTGCTCTCTAATAAAGAAATTAGTAAATTGTGTATAGGAATAATTCAGGATATGGAAAACAATTTAGACACAACAGATATTCCCTATGATATTCAGTGGGCGGCTTGCAAGGTAAGGTTAAGGGGAATGTTTATTGGTAAGGCCTCATACCTTAAAAAACAATTCAATAACAAAGAAAGATTGTTAAAACTAAAAATTCAGTCTCTTGATAATCAATATAGATTAAATTCAGACTCTGCTGTTTATAAACAAATTATAGAATCTCAAAAAGAACTGATTTTATTACATCAAAATAATCTTTCAATACAGGAGCAAAGATTATTAGTCACCTACTCTGAATGGGCTCAAATACCTTCAAAACCCTAGCTAGAATAATTAAAAATAATCTCGATAGGCCCAAAATATCGCCCATACAATTCAAAAATCAATTATACAACATGGACAAGGAAATTATACAACTTTTCACATTACTATATACTGATTTATATTCCAAAACTTCTAAATTATTAGTAAATTATCATATAAATAGTTTCCTAGGGTCTATAACATTTCCTATTTTGAATGAAAATCAGCAAAGCATTCTTTCGGCCCCACTAAGTCTTCTAGAAATCTCTTAGTCAATTGACAGACTCAAACTTGGTAAATCCGAAGGACCTGACGGTTTTACTTCTGAGTTCTTTAAATCCTTTAAGTCAGTAATTGCTCCCTTCCTTCTCAAAGTGTATAACTACATAAAAATAAATGACATATCTGATCTCCATTGGAACACTTCAAAAACTATACTAATTTTAAAAAACAACAAAGATAAAACAGACCCCCATAATTATAGACCCATTTCATTAATCAATATAGACATCAAGATTTTATCCTCTATTCTTGCTAACAGACTGAAGAATGTTCTATCATCAATTATTTCCCCAGAACAGACAGGTTTTATGTCTCACAGACATGCATGGGATAACACCCTCTCGTTGGAATCCGTCATTCATCTTTCAAAAAATGACAATAACCTAATATATGCATTAATTCTTGATGCATCGAAGGCATTCAATAGAGTGAGTTGGGATTTCCTCTTTCAAACAATGTCCTGCTTTAATTTTCCCATCACATATATTAATTTAATCAAAACTCTTTACAAAGAATCCTTTACCAAATTGTATATTAATGGATCCACATCACCCCCATAAAGATTACTAGAGGCATGAGACAGGGATGCCCTTTATCTCCCTTTCTTTTTAATTTGTATTTAGAACCATTACTTCTATACATAGCACAAACCACATTCCATAGGATTCCTAGGATTTTAAACAATAATTTACTTTTCTCTGCTTTTGCGGATGATGTAGTCATATACTTTCAAACTCCTATCACAGACCTTAAAAAAATAATTAATTCCATTGAGACATTTTCTCTAGCATCGGAATATCACATCAATTCCCAAAAGACTCATATCTTCCCTGTAAATCATTTGGCACATAAACCATATTTATTTCCGGACTCCTATTATCATATTACTTATGGGGTTAAATACTTGGGTATACATATGGTTCATAATAGCCTATCTTCATTTCAAAATAATTTGCATAAAATATGGACATCAATAATGTTAGACATGCGTAGATGGAAACTTCTCAATTTATCACTTCTTTCCAAAGCTGCAATTATTAAAATGAATATTCTTCCCAAATTTCTTTACCAATTCAACTCTTCTAATCAAATCATTCCTAAATCTTTCTTCGATAAAGTTAATAAAGAATTAGCTAAATTTTTGTGGTTTCCTAAAACAGTTAGGATTTCTTATTCTAAATTATCAACTTCTAAAGATAGGGGTGGTTTAGGATTGCCAAATTTGTATCTCTATTATTTAATTGTTTTGGCAAACAAACTAGTGTCCATTTCTAAACTGAATAATATTCACTACAATCAATTTCCAATTTGGGTGAAGCTATGGCATCAGTATATTATATCCAAGAACATAAACCCTGCTGCCATTCCATTCATCTCCATAGATATTTTGAACACTCTTTAAACCTCGAATTTCCTAAAACATAAGATCAAAGCATTTCAGGAGTTATTAAAACTTATTAATTTTGATAATATTTTTCATCTACTACAACCACTTCATCTGAATCCCAACCTAAAGTTGGATAATACACCATTTAATCTATCAAATTATCCCCTTATAAAAAATCTGAATGTTTGGGATCTCTTGAAATATAAAGATTTGTCATTGGCTAATCTTCGAAATACGCTGAAAGTCAACTGTAAATATACCATAATTCTACATCAGTTAAGAGATGTGGTTATGGCTAAATGTGCTCATACTATGCAAAGGGAGCAAGATTTTAATAATTTAGAAATGATAATTAGAACATTATCGTTACCTGAGAAAATGTTATCAAAATCTTATAACTTGTTAAATAAATTAATACAAGATTCGTTATGTCTCTTTTCTAACTTCTGGGACAAACATAATTCTCAATTAATTGAGAAACAAAAACTCTTGGCCATTAGAAACACTCTGGAACACTCCCCTTTCAAGAAATTGTTCTATACCCAATTGATGATAAACAATAATGCTTACCATACTCCCTCCAAACTTAATAAATTTGATGCTAATAATTCTCCTTCTTGCCCTTGTTGCTCCTTTCCTAATGCTGACCTTTTACATATTTTTTGGTATTGCCATTACTCACATAAACTTTGGACTTCCTTGAAAATAAGGTTACAGAAAATGGGTTATCATAAGTCCACTCTATCCTGGGAAACTGCAATTCTACACATACCTATGTTACATCTTTCTAAATCAGACACATGTGTTCATATTTATTTGCTCTCTCATAAAACTTTACATTTCCAGAAATTGGCTTGACCATACTAAACTGAATTGGAATGCCTTTAGAACAATGGCTTACTTGTACATTTCAGCACAAAAAACTATGTTGAAAAGTCCTAAAAAAATGGCTTTAAATAATAAAGTTTTGGAGAAGGTCCTTTCTATTATTAATTATGACTAATAGATTCTAAACTTTTATCTTTGTACAGTGTGGGATTTGTTCACTCTCATACTTTACTTTCTCATATGATTATAATCTTATTTCATCTTTTGCACTATGGTTACCATTTGTATATATTGTATATAATGTTTGTTTTTTATTTCTCTCACTTTCATGAGTTGGAATGTGCTTTTACAAGTTGTATAACTTCAATCAACTCCTAAATGACTATATGTACAATGTTTTGTTGTTTGATGTCTTGTTATATTCTATAAATCAATAAAGAGATTTTTGAGAAAAAAAAGAGTAAAGCTTGTGTATATTGCTGGTTGAGTGTATTTGTGGAAGTAAAAATGAAGCATTGCAAATGACAAGGTGATAGGAAAACAGCCAGCAGTTAACCAGCTGTGATAAGTATTAAATGAAATGAGATTAATGAGTGCATGTGAAACATTTAACTAAGGAGTAATAAATCTAGTTTTAATTTTGCCTGGAAGAGAATAAATACACAACATGTGTAGTAAGGGTTTTTAACATGTTATGAGGATGTGAAAATGGCTGCAGACTGTTTTTTTAATGGGACAGTGAACTTGTTTTGCCCTCAGTACAAAATAGGAAGTAAGATGCTGTAGAATTCCTATTTAAATGTATGCATTGCTGGGTGCCTTAAATGTAACAACCATAGGAAGAGAACGGTATATATGTTTACATATACTTCCCCACCCCTGGCCCCATAGCAGCAATAAAAAAAATGATTCTTATCAATAGAAAGTAATTATGCTATATACAGAGGTATATTTCCCCTTAACCCACAGCTCTCTCCACTGATAACATCCAAATGAAATTATCATCTCTGCAATGCTACTAAGACTTATATTGGATTATAACTTAAATTTCAGTTGTTATATAATCAAAGTAGTACTCTGTATTTGCAAAATCTTCTGGATCTTCTCCCAGTGGAAACTGTGAAAACACCCAGATAACTGTGTATAATCTGGTAATGTGTGATCCACACCACCAAGTGTACATCAGACAAATAGCTGCATATCAGGAATATAAACTGGCTATGAGCACGTACTTTTCTATAGATGCAGGATATATCTGGTCCTGTCCTGATATTCCTGGGTGACAGAAATGCAGTGCGCTAAATTTAAGTATACTGTGCAAAGGTGCATGCCAGTGCCTACTTGCTATAGAGAATGTCACATAACTTATATGTTGCAACCTCCACAGACATGTGCTAAGAGTTGAAGCTGTAATGTACCTAGATGACAGCAAATACACAATGCAGATTTATGGAGACCACTTCGATGAGCTACCAGTCAACTACATGACCACGCTATTCATCTCAGGCATCCCCAGTAAGGTTGACCAGTCCACCTCCCACATCCATATCACAATGCACAAAAAGTCTGTCAGTGTCATCTCTGAGTGTTATTATGGACTGCTATGACCCTGTGAGTTGGAGAGGTTGTAGGATCAACCCTGATGGCAGACCTGGCAGCAGCTATGTCTTGTACACTGTTCCTTGCATGCAAGATCATGCTAGTAACTTTCTGATACATCTGCAGTGCAAAGTGGTTGTGATTATCAACAGAATTTACCTGCCATACAATGTCCTGCTGCACCTGATCCTCGAAAGCCTTATCTGCATTATCCATGTCCAGGATACACCTACCATAAGGCGAACATCAGAACACCTGGTGTCTGTAATGTACATTTCTCAGTGTGCTGCTGTTCTTTTACCGCCATGACCACTCCATTTCAAATGTAGGAACACATGCGGATCACTGTGTGTATGTATGTATATATATATATATATATATATATATATATATATATATATATATATATATATATAAAACAGTCCATTTTGGATAGCACCTACCTCCCCACTGCATTCACCATCCCTGTGGTAGCTTCTGCCTTGTGTAATACAATGATGTAACTGCTGAGGCACTGTAACAGACTGTGTTACATGTGGGCATGTGGTTCATATACACTAGCTCTCACTGCAGTACATACAACACAGTGTTTGTCCATAGAACTGTAGGCACAGCATCCATTGCCATGTGGGTATGCTACATAGCCTCCCTGTATTATTCTTGGATACCCAGTCCCTACATGCATGTAATTTATTATGCCTGTTTCCCATGGTCTATGCAGTTTTAATTGTATTTTTGAATAAATTCAACTATAATGAACTGGAAATATTGTGAGGCTGTCTTCCATCCATTTGTTTGCTGCTCATTTTCCAAATTGACTACACTGATTATGTGTCTGTTTTTTTTCTTTCAATGTTAAGTATCAAAATTAAAATTAAAAGTTGAATGACATATTTACGACAACTAAGGAATGTGTGGCCTGAAGCACCTTGTTAGTTTTTAAAAAAAGAAATCTTGACTTCGATCAGTTGGTTAAGATTTGTTTTGCACTGTTTAACTAAAAACGGATTAATGCATTTGTGTGAGAATCTGAGAAGTAGCATTTGTTATAAGGATAAGCAGAACAGGACGAGGTTTAATCTTTGGGAGTTATCAGTGCTATGTGACAGCTGCTACTGTGTGATTTTTCCAGCCCCTTACTGTCTCTGCTGTGCTTTTAAGCCCAATGGTTTTTAAACTGCCCAACCCTACTATAAATTTGACTTTGAAAGCACCTATCAATCTCCTATCATCTCCTAATACTACTGAGTACTAAACAACTGAACTGGGAAGGCCCTCCCCTTAAACTGTTAAAGCTTTTGTTACCAACTCTTTCATACCTTACCACCTGTTTAATGCACACTGCAGTACTTAGACTACTAACCTTTTTCAAGCTTGTATTTAAAATCTGCAATCTTTGTGGCAAGACTACTGATCATTTGAAATCCTGCAAACTACTTCTTAGGAAGTAGTTTTGTGTTTTGATTCAGAAGAGCAATGGAGTCAAATGACATTGATTCTTGGCTTTGTGTAGCTGTGATGAGACCAAAACTAGTAGTATCCAGGTAGTTGGCAATAGACAAACCACCGCTATTCACTTTTCTTGGTACACTTTCCATAATTCTTCTTGTAGATTTTATACCATGTTACTTTATGTTCAAATGAACAGTGGGATAAATTGAACATTTACTGTAATTTTCTTAGTGTAAAGTATACTGTCTTTTTAGTTAATTGCATTATTTATGGACCAATATCTAGAAATTGCTCAAGTGGGTTCACTCCTGTCCTGTTCAGTATCACTGCTTATTAGTGACTCTACTTTTACAAGTTATAGTTCTTTGTGGCCCAGTCCCCAGGGACTGTTATGTGGTACATGCAAATATCTTGAGTTGTGCAAACATCTGTGACTACAAATTGGCTGTACAAAGTTATCCCTTCCATCCTAAAGATCAGTGATCATTCTGTGGTAAATAACCCTAGCTGTTGTGTTCAGCACACAGCATCTTTGATCCTTAAAATTTGCTCTGTGATATTAGCAGTTCAGTGTTATTGCTGAGAGTTCATTCTGTGGTATAAACTAAAGCTGCAATGTTCAGCACATAGTGACTGCTCTGCAGTGTTTGTAACTGATCTGTATAGTGCTAGGACCTGTAACTCCAGAATGTAGTTGTGTGAAATTATCACCACTTTGTGCAATATAACCTAATTCTGCCTTTTCATAAAGACTGCAAGTCTAACTACCATCTAATCTAATTTCTAAGTGTCATCCTAAAAACTTTAATAAGTCTATTGTTTGCTGTAGCAGTCCCCCCACCAACTTTGTCCTTCAGCATTTGGCAACACAGCTCAGTAATCTTGCCTCTCCCCATCTATGCCCAATATAATTGTATCAGATTTTCTAAGGCAGTGCAGTAAGAGCATTATGCTTACCAGCCATAGACTGATTCTTCCAAATGATAGTATGACCTGTGAAAGATGTGAATATTTAACAAACGTATGCAAATACTTCATATTAGCCCACTTTTAGAAAGCGTTATACATCCATAACACCTTATCAAATCACAGCACCACACTGGCTCAACACTTATACAGGGGATGTAAAGAAACATTTGCCAAAGCTTCCTAGAACACACTCTGAAAGATTCTAGCCTGCAGCACACAAAGGAATACCTACTCCCTCGCCACTCAAACATACAGCAAATATGCATAGCTCACCTAAAAGTCACCAAGAAAACAAGCCTAAGCATACAAGGCACACTAAGCCTGCATCCATACAAGATGCTGTTGTAATCATAACTGACTCTATAGTTAAGCATACAAAATCCCCACCCACCAGACTGAATAAGAACAGGGTGATTGTAGACTAGTTGCAGAGATCCATAATGTCACAACCCATTAAAGCAGATAAATATGACCATGTACTTGTTTTGGTAAGTGGGAGAATGAATGACTCAACATACTTTACCTAGAAGCACATGTGTAGAGACATGATGGGACTTACTAAGCATGTGTTAGAGGCATGAACACACTACTCGAGTAGTATTGTGCCTTCCTCAAGAATCATGCCTAGATACCAGGACAGGGCACTTGGCTGTAACAATTAGCAAAGTAGGTAGTCTCATTCTAATTGGTTCCTGTATGTGACAACCTGGTATGAGATTGTAGATAAAACTTCCTTGGCTTCTACCTCCCATACCAGGGCAGTCAGTCTTGCATTCAACTATAAATCTAAACACATTTATATTTGTGTACTTACTGAGACATGGTTTGAATGCAATGTCAGCACTCCTACTATACCACAGTTTACTGTCTTATCCTGTGTTTAAGCCCATGGGTAACAGTGGGGGTGAACCTGTATTTGTCAGAAAAAACATCACCTCACATCAAGGTACCCATGTTTGTAACTTAGAGTTCCTACAGATCTAAACTGCTCTTAACAAATCCAACTATTATTTCAACTTGCTTCAGTTCTGTATCAATGTTTCCCAAAGATCATTGAAGTTGCCTTAACACAATTCAGGGGGTAAATGTCAAACCTAATGCCTTCTTGCTAGGGAACTTCAAATACCCAAGCATTGACTGGTACAGATACCCCTCTAAAAATGATATGCTAAGCATTTCCTAGAATTCATTAATATCAGTGCTTTAGGACAAATTATAAAACTCCACACTAGATACTTTAATATCCTTGACTTGGTCATTACCAGCCTAGCCCCCACTTGTACCCTACAACAGAAATCCTCATCCATGCTTACATATGACACCAAACCAGTCATCTTTTCTGTCAGGACAAGTGGTATCATCCCACCATGAAATGAAACTGTAGCTTTAGAAACTTTACAAGGGCAAACCAACTTCAAATTGTAGAACACCAAAGCAAAATTTCCAACAATCCCCAACAAATGGAACCACCTGAGTAGGCTGTCACATTTACCTTTGACTTTTGCCAATACCTTAGCAGTTGCATAGTGGTGTCAGTACTCAACTATAGTGTGAAATCTAAGAACAACTCTCTCCGATGGAACTCCTGTACTAATATGCTATCTAACAAAAGAAGAAAAATAATGAAAAGTTGTAAGAAATCTCCATCTCTCTACCTAAAGACCACTGTGAGGCTGCCAGTCCAACTAGCTGGAATTTTGTAAATAATTCTAAGTCATTTGTGAAATATTAATATGATTCATATGCTTGTCTTACAAATGTAAGAAAACTATATGTTATGTGGATATTAAACTACTGATGCAGAAGTGTGTGTCTGAACTGTATGTTACGTTCTGAGCTTCAAGAATGTAACCTCAGTGTACCCTACTGGAAAAGAACAGAAATGTGTATAAACTATAGGCCTATTGATGGTAGAGGCTGGAACATACAGAGTTAACTTGCAAACCCTCAAGAAAAGCAAAGAGTTTACAATTGTGTTTATCTCAGTCTCAAGGCAGATAGGAGATAGGATGTCTACAGCTAAAGGTTTATTTCTATTGTCTGGAAACAGAAAGGATTACAGGTTTCAAATGTAAAAGTGTTTAACTGTTTTATGACTTCTAGTTCTAGGCACATTTCTAAGAGATAAGTTTTTTTGACAAAGAGGTACTAAATTTTAAGCTTCTGTTAGCCTTGGAACTAAATGCACATGAAAGAGTGATGTCATCCAGCTGACCCAGCAGTAATATGTTGTTATTAATTTAAGAACTATCCCTCAGAGAAATTCTGTGCATTTTGCATTTGTCATTGGACCTAGAAACATCATCTCATCAGCACTTCTGCCTTGCTAATAGTAAGTACTAGATTACAGTAATCTCTCTTAGAGATAGTTAGGAATATAGTAAAGATTAGTTTAGATGTTTTCTGTATTTATGTGAGACCGTCCTGCAGTGTTGTTTTAAAATATTTCCTGTGATTCTGAACTCTGTTGTCACTATGTTGAGTTATTGAGTATTGGCTTGTGCTTTTATTATTTATTATTAAATATATTTAAACCTTTTAATTGTGATTGGTTTGTTTAGAGAAATTTAAGCTCTTAGCGTACTTGCACATATATTTGATGACACTGTATAGGCCACTCCTAAATATCCTTAAAAGTATTTGGGTAATAGTAACATTACATAGTAGAATCAGTCACCCTTCATAAGGGCCTTACAGTAGCTGATAAGTAGTGGTTGGTGGCAGCTGGTACTACCTTACAGTCTGGGCAGAAGGGGGCATAGCTAGTAAACCTGTCCCAGTCTTCTCCATGTGTGTGTGTGTGTGTGTGTGTATGTATATAAATCAAATTTCAAAGTGTGTGTGTGTGTGTGTGTGTGTGTGTGTGTGTGTGTGTGTGTGTGTGTGTGTGTGTGTGTGTGTGTGTGTGTGTTTGTGTCAGGTACTTGTGCAGGGACATGAAGCACTGGCTAGACAGAGAGGGTGCTGGAGGTCTTGGCTGAGACCTTAACCCTATAGCTGTGCTAGTGGAAAGTCTTATTGGGGATCTGGAGAGAGAGGGAGAAACCAGACCCAGACTGACTGTCATCTCTGTGGGCTCTTAAGGAAAATAGTACTTTACTGTGTGTGTGTGCTTGTGATCCTTCCAATGTGCACGTCCCTCTCTGATGCTAGTGGTGAGGATTGAGGCTCTTTGATTACTGGGCCAGTGCAGGGGCATCACATATTAATTGGTTAGCAGTGGTGGGATACCTACATCACATAGTAATTGGGTGACAGTGGTGAGTTAGCCACATCACATATTAATTGGATTGTAGTGGTATGGATACTGAATTCCTGTAGCCTGTGTACAGTGTTCACTGAAAGTATTTGCACTCTTAATCAGCCACGCAGTGAACATTCAGAGTTCATATCATAATTGTTTTATTATTTTTTTTTGTTAGCTTAGTTAGTCAGGGAGAGCAGGCAAGCATGTCAGCAGAGAAGTATGGCAAGCTGACAAGGAGCCAGTTAGCTGAGATGTGCCAGGCTAAAGGACTGGTGCATACCAACCTGAATAAAGCAGACATAATTGCAGCTTTAGTCCCAGCTGCATTGCAAAATAGCAAACAGAAGGACAATCAGACTGGTCGTTGAGATGTACAACTCTCAGAAAATGGACAGCTTAACCTTATCACAGAGGACACTAAAAAAATCCATCTGGAGTTAAAGAGACTTGAGTTGAAGGCCAAGTGTTTGGAAATAGAAGCAGCAGCAAATACTGAGGAGAATGAGAAATTGCTACGCCTGGAAGCTGAGGAGAAGAAGATGCAGAGGCAACATGAAAATGAGATGCTGACTCTTTGCCAGAGTCATGGAGCTAATGGGGAAGGGAGTAACCAAACCTCAGAAGCAACAAAGGTCAGTAAATTTCTTCCACAATTTACAGAGTGGGATACTTTTGATAGTTTCATTCATATGTTTGAGAGGGTATGTAAACAGTATAATCTTGACCAAGGGCTCAGAATACGGTTCCTGACCCCCTTACTCCATGGTAAGGCATTAACTGTTCATTCCAAACTGTCTGGCACTGATTGTTTAAATTATAATGGTGCAAAGAACTGTTTGCTAGAATGTTTTAAGTTAACACCTGAAGCTTATAAAAAATGTTTTGTGAGCATAGATGCAAGGCAGATGAAAGTGTGTGTGAATATGTTGCTGAACTGATAACTTATTTTCATCTGTGGGTGAGTGGATGTTAGGTCACCACTTTTGATGGACTTGCAGACATTTTGTTGAAGGAACAAGCCCTTACCACTTTGCCTGAGGACATGAGAATCTGGTTAGCTGATAGACAATGCACTACTGTAGATGAGTTGGAGAATAAGGCAGACCTATACCTAGCAAGCAGGGCATCACTGCACAGGAAAGGGACACCCAGTGCTGCTCATGGGTCTAAGGGAACCCATGGTGGGCAGCCCAGACTGCCCAAACAGAGTTTGCCAGTAGCAGGGGAAGCCACTAGTCCAGATACATATCCAGGACCAAGGGTTAAATGTTTTAAATGCAACCAGTGGGGCCATATAGCAAACAGATGTCCATGGATGCAAGGTGTGGAACAAAAGGTGGGAGAGCCAGTAATTGGGAATGACAAAATGCCAACAGTAGGTTGTCGTGAGACAACAAGGGTACCAAACTGCCACAAGAGGTTATATCTTATCTTAGTGAATGGGAAAAAAGCCATAGCTAAGAGAGACACAGCCTCTGACCTAACCATTGTGAAGCCTGCAATGGTTACAGAGGAGCACTACTTACTTGGGCAGTCTACTCCTATCAGAGCTTTAGGAGGGATCCCATTCCAAATACCTTTGACTAGGGTTCACCTTAACTGGGAGAGTGGAAAAGGAAGCCAGCAAGTAGGTGTGTTTGAGGATATCTCTCCAGATGTCCTGATAGGGAATGACTTTGATAATGCAGTACCTTGTGTGCATGCAGTTGCACACAATCAGCCTTGGAGACAAGCACATGGGTTTGGTAGCCTGGGGGAGACCCAGACAGACTGCACACTTGCAGCCAGGACTGGTGAGGTGGTTACTTCAGAGAGGGAGCTACCCTGTAGCAGTGAGACTGAAGGTGAATCACAGCTGCTTGTGGGTACTGATGTTCCCTTAGACAGAGTGACTGCAAGGGCAGAGGAGAGTAGTAGTACCGAGGCTGACAGTAAGGCACTGCTGTCAGAGGATACCAGACTTCCTGTGGAAGGGGAGGGAAAGAGTTACAAAGAGAGAGTTGATGCAGGCTCGGCTCTTGGTCCCTACATTACAAGACCTGAGGGATGTAGTTAGTGAGGCACCTGTTTCTCAAAGGAAGGGGGAAACTGTATCCTGGGACAAACTGCATAGAGAGTGGACCCATGAGGGAGGGCTAGAGGGTTAGAAAATACAGCAGTTGGTAGTACCCAGAGCCTACCATCAGGTGCTTCTATGCACAGCCCATAACATTCCTTTTGCAGGTCATATGGGCATAAAACATACAAAGAGATGTATTATGCAGAACCTCTATTGGCCTGGGGATTTCCAGAGATGTAACAGGGTACTGCAGGACCTGTGAGCAGTGCCAAAAGGTAGGCAACGCAGGAGACAAGGTGAAAGCTCCTTTTATGCCTTTGCCAGTGATTGAGGAGCCATTTCAGGGGGTATCTATGGATATTGTGGGGATTCTGAGTACCCCAAGTTCCGCAGGGGAAAAAGTATATCCTAGTGGTAGTTGAGTATGCTACCAGATACCCTGAGGCAGTGGCTCTGTCCTCCATTGAGACAGGAAAGGTGGCAGATGCTCTGTTAAAGATTTTCATCAGGGTAGGTTTCTCAAAAGAATTACTAACTGATAGAGGAGCCAATTTCATGACAGCTGGCTTATCAGTGGAAGTACTGTGAGGTGAAGCACCTAAAGACCACCCCCAACCATCTCCATAATAATGGTCATGAGAGGTTAAACTCTACACTCATGATGACGCTATGGGCATTTGCAGACCAGTTTAAGAGGGACTGGGACAAATATTTGCCCCATCTGTTGTTTGCACGTCCCCTTCAAAACATTTGAAACCCTTAACATCTAATTTCATAACATTGAGACCAGAACATGTAAAACCCAAATCATCTAAAACCCATAACATTGAATTTCATAACATCTAACAGTACAAATCGCATGAAAATAACATCCCCTCCAGATATAATGGCAAATAATGACACCAAATTACCAAACACACTTTTTACTACATTTCTGCAGGGGAACATGATACAGTGAGGTTAGGAAATTAATTTTTCCCACTGTAGTGCGATCTTGGAATTGGTATACTTAATTTACGGGGAGTGCAGAGAGGCTTTCCCCCCTGCATAAACATAGTAAAAAGTGTGTTTGGTAGTTTGGTGTTGCTATATGTGGTGGGGATGTTATTTTCTTGTGATGTGTAGTGTCAGATGTTATGAAATTTGATGTTATGGGTTTTAGATGTTTTGGGTTTTAGACGTTCTGGTCTCAATGTTATGAAATTAGATGTTACGGGTTTTAGATGTTTCAGATGATGGCAATAGCAGGTTCTATGTAGATTACAGGAAATTAAATAGTCACACAGAGTCAGATGCTTACCCCATGCCTAGGCCAGATGAAGCCCTAGAGCAGCTGGGTGGGGCTAAGTATCTTACCACCGTTCATCTTACCAAGGGTTACTGGCAGATGCCCTCGACTCCCAGTGCTAGAGAGAGATCATCCTTTGTGACTATTTTTGGCTTGTATGAGTTCACAAAGATGCCCTTTGGGATGAAAAATGCCCCAGTGACTTTCCAGAGGCTGGTAGATTGTATCCTAGCAGAAGTAGGAAATTTTGCTCTTGCTTACCTGGATGATATTGCCATCTACAGCCATTCCTGGAAAGAGCACCTTCAGCATGTCAGGGAGGTGCTCGGCAGACTACAGATGGCAGGGTTGACAATTAAGACCAGCAAATGTCAGGTGGGTATGGCAGAGGTCTCCTACCTGGGACATAGAGTGGGGAGTGGTAAGATCAGGCCAGAACCTGTCAAAGTGGAAGCCATTCAGGCATGGCCTGCCCCTTTTACCAAATAGCAGGTGAGGGCATTTTTAGGGACAGCAGGGTACTACAGAAAGTTTGTCCCCAATTATAGTACCATAGCTGGTGTCCTCACAGACCTGACAAGGAAAAACAGGCCAGATAAGGTAGTGCACATCCCTGCATGTGAGCAGGCATTCCAAAAGCTTAAAGGAGCTTTGATAGGACCCCCTGTGTTAGCCAGTCCAAATTACATCAAAGAATTTGTTGTGCAGGTGGATGCTTCAAACCATGTGGTGGGGGCTGTACATAGCCAGATTTTTTCAGAGGGTGAAGAGCACCCAGTGGTTTATCTCAGACATAGGCTCCAACCCAGGGAGGAGTGCTATGTAGCTGTAGAAAAGGAATGTCTAGCCATAGTGTGGAGAGCACCCCAGCCATATCGGGCTACACCTCCTTCCACACATTTAGACCACAAATTGATGGTGTGAAAATTAAAGGAGGCAGTGTATCAATATTCATTAAAGATAAATTTACCTCCAGATGGGTTAGACAGCATGATTACCTATTAAGATATATCTGAACACCATGGTTTTTGGCGACATTAACTACCCATCAATTGACTGGGGAAATGACTCATGCACAAACTCACATGCCCAAAGGTTCCTCCACTTCATTAACTCCAATGCCCTGGACCAGCTAGTTGACACCCCCACAAGGGGTGCCAACATCCTGGATCTGGTGGTTGCAAATATGGGGGACCACTGTAGCACCCCCATTGTGAGGTCTTCCCTGGTGAGATCTGACCATAAATCAGTCTCATTCAAAATTACTATCATGCCTGACCCACTCCTAGCAGCAACTAAACTAAAAAACTTCTCCAAAACAGATTACAACCTCAAATAGGATGGTATAAATAGCTTGCCTGCACCTCCCCCCTTAGATGGAACTGGCAACTATGCTGAGTTCTATACACATGCTTTATACAAACCCCTGAACAACTACATTGATTTAGCCATACCTGATAGGACAAAAACAAGCTCCTCAAGGAAGAGCAAACCTGTCTGGTGGACAACTGCCATTAACAGGCTTTACAATAAGAGGAAGAATTTGTTGTCTAAGAATAAGAGAGAGTGAGTCCTAAACTGGAAACAGTCCCTCCTCAGCTTATAAAAGCAAATACGACTTCTTGTGAAATCCTTCAAAGCCATCTACAAATCAAAATTAACCTCCTCAAATAAGGACAACCATAAGGCATTCTTTAGTTACATCTGTAACCTAAAAGGAAAGCCCCAGATTTGTGCCAAACTGGTGGTTAATGATACCACATATACTGAGCCTGTGGACATTGCTAACCTGTTACCCGACAGGTTCTATGAAAACTTCACTCCCCTGTCCCCAACACACTTACTCCAAGACATGCCTACCACATGTCCTGTACCTTGAACCTCTAATAAGCAGGTCATGAATAGCCTCTTTAAGGTCAAAAACACAGCATCCAAGGGAACTGATAACATCCCAGGCTGCTTCCTACATGGACTCAAACAAGAACTAGCAACACCATTGGATACTCTTTACAATTATAGTTTAAGCAGTGGCTTCATCCCATCTGAATGGAACAAGGTCACCATTACCCCCTTGCACAAAGATGGTGCTTCCACTGACCCCAGGAACTATAAAGTTTGTGACTGCTGTAATACCTTAATAAGCTTGTTATTACATTTTTTTGCTTACCTACACTTTAAAGTCATTGTTTGTTGTTTGATTTAACTGTTAAGGCTGCCCACTCAAGTGCGCTAGCCTGTGCAAAGCATTTACTGTGTTTTTCTGCCTCTGATACTGTCCTAAAGAAAAAGAAAAAAATATATATATATATCTTTGTTTTCCTGCCTTTACTGTGCTAGTCCTGAATTCAGGTTTTGCTGTATTCTGGACTTCAGTACAAGTTCCTGTGTTGCCCATATCCTTACTTGGATAGGAGGAAGCTTCTCTGTTCACCAGTGAGTTCTCTGTTCACTAGTGAGAGTGGGGAACTTTGAGCAGCCTATCTGTCCCTGGAGGAGTGGTCTTAGCCCAGTAACGAGTTGTTTATTGGCTGTTTTGGGCTATTTTCTAGCTCTTTCAAGTCCCCTGTTTAAAACCCGCTTTGGAGCATTTTTTGCGCTTGTTCCGACTCAGCCAAGCTCCTCGTGGTCCTGCAGAGTGGTGCTAGCAGCAGAGAGATGAAAAAGAGTGACTACTACCTGATTAAGTATTTCTTTGCTACCTTTTCATTAGCGACTGCATTTTCTCGCCAGAAAGCGAGTTTGTGACTGCTGTAATACCTTAATAAGCTTGTTATTGCATTTTTTGCTTACCTGCACTTTAAAGTCATTATTTGTTGTTTGACTTAACTGTTAAGGCTGACCACTCAAGTGCGCTAGCCTGAGCAAAGCATTTACTGTGTTTTTCTGCCTCTGATATTGTCCTAAAAAAAAGAAAAAAAAACAAAAAAATATATCTTTGTTTTCCCGCCTTTACTGTGCTAGTCCTGAATTCAGGTTTTGCTGTATTCTGGACTTCAGTACAAGTTCCTGTGTTGCCCATATCCTTACTAGGATAGGAGGAAGCTTCTCTGTTCACCAGTGAGAGTGGGGAGCTTTGAGCAGCCTATCTGTCCCTGGAGGAGTGGTCTCAGCCCAGTAACTAGTTGTTTATTGGCCATTTGGGGCTATTTCCTAGCTCTTTCAAGTCCCCTGCTTTAAAACCCGCTTTGGCGCTGCTTTGCGCATAGCGCAGCATCGGGCAGTGCCGCTTAAACGGGTTTAAACTATTTCTGGCTCCACAAAGTCTGCTCTTCACTTTTTCCCCTTAGAACTGCTCTAAATCTCAAAATAAGCACTCTATTTTCTTTCTAAAGACCAGCACTTGCTCATATAAGTAAACTTACATGTAAACACTAATAAACTTAATCACTATAACCTCTTATTAAGTTCATAGATTTTTTTTAGGTTCATAGAGTAGTACTAAGCTAACTGCTCTTGTCAGCCAATTATCCCTTGTGAGACTTAAACCCTGCACCTTGCGCTTGTAAGGCAAACACCTTAACCATTAGGCCACCCTCTTATACTCCTTTTAAGCACTTGCTCCCTAATGGTCTTTTCTGATCAGTCAATAAGTGGTTCCCTATACTTTTCAGGCATGTCCAAAGGCCAGTTTCGGGTTTACTCCTCAGTCCAGTTGGTGAATCTGGGAATCTGGGAATCTTGAGGCAATGTTACAACTGCCTTATATACACAGACCACCCTCTCCTCCTCTCAACAAGCTCAAACATATGTGAGAGATGCAGCTATATAGCCAAACTGGAGGCTGAGCTCTCTCAACCCAGTACTGGCACAGCCGGTCAGGAGGAAAAGGTAACCACACACACCACAAATCCAGTCTCACATAGACCCATCACACCAGCAAACCAAACACATAAACACACAAAAACATACTCGGAGGCTCTAAACAAAAAATCTGTATTTATTCTCTCTCTAGCACCTCGGCCACAGTAAGCCTTCAAGGAGTAACACATAACACAGACAAAAGCATTTATATAGCATCAGCTATTAACAACAATTAAACAATTAAATCATTCAAGTTAATTAAAATACAATTCAAACAAATTTAAAGTGCGAGAAGTGCTATTTGATTTGTCCAAAAGCACTTTAAATTTGTTTGAATTGTATTTTAATTAACTTGAATGATTTAATTGTTTAATTGCTGTTAATAGCTGATGCTATATAAATGCTTTTGTCTGTGTTATGTGTTACTCCTTAAAGGCTTACTGTGGCCGAGGAGCTAGAGAGAGAATAAATATAGAACCTTATTTTACACTGGCCTTGTTGTTTCTATTTGTGGTGTAGCAACTTGGTTTCTTATCTTGCTGTTGTTCGTTCTAAACAAAAATCTGCCTAAGCAGCAGAGACCTCCAAAGCAGACATCCAAGCAACCCCAACCATGCAACAATACCCACGTAACACATAACTCACTAAGTCAGTGTGCCACACAGTCACAGCCCTTAAGGCTAAACAACACACCGAATACACTTGTAATAGGCAACTCTATTGTCAGACACACTGACGTCCGACTCACTAGACTGAATAAGGTGAAGGTCACTGTAAGCTGCCTGTTGGTTGCCAGGATCCGCCACATAACACATGCACTCATATCACTCCAAAGCAAGTACAAATATGACTCCGTCATTGTCCATGGTGGTGTGAATGACCTGAGACGTGCCTCCCTGGACTACATGAAAAGAGACATAGAGGAGCCCTCTGATCATGTAGCCCAGGCTGGTATGACCCTGACCTTGAGTAGCATCTTGCCCACACCAAGAATGATGCCACAGTATAAAGACAAAATGATCAGTTTTAACAATTGGCTAAAGTATTGGTGTCATTCAAAGGGGATCCAGTGTCTGTCAGCCTGGAATAACATGCTCGACAAGCCACATTGCTTCGTGAGGGACGGCTTGCACCTGTCACCCCTGGGTTTTTGAATAGTGGCAAAGGCTCTCGCCTCCCCCATAGTGCCTTTTTTAGGCAAGGCTCAAAAGACAAACACACCTCCATAGACAACACAAAGAAAAAACTAAGGGTAATGCTGCTCAATGCCAGAAGTCTAAACCTCAAGATGCATGCACTCGAGACTCTCCTCAGTATGGAGAATATCGATATCTGTGCAGTAACAGAAACCTGGTACAAGGCTCCCAAAACCACCCCAGCACTACCAGGTTATACTTCATACTATGCTTTTCAGCCACAAAACTCACACAGAACCACAAAAGGAGGGGAAGTATTCATATACATCAAAGATACCCACACCTCCAGGTCAGTGGCACTGCACGAAGCATCGGAGACCATCCATGTGCAACTAACAGTGAGCAAAACTGCCTTTCAGTTTGTAGCCTGCTACAGACCACCCTCCCAAACACAGGATCCCCACTCGGCTTTCCTGAGAACACTGGAAAATATGACGGTCTCTCCAAGCACCATTATATTGGGTGACTTCAACTACCCAGACATTGATTGGGAAAACTACTCAAGCCCAAACACCCTCGCCCAACAGTTCCTAGAATTTATAAACTCAAATGCTATGGAACAACTGGTCACCACTCCCACAAGAGGGGAAAACATATTGGACCTGGTCATTACCAACATGGGGTCTCTATGTTCCATACCAGAGGTATACCCATCATTGGTAAGATCAGACCATAAATTAATCTCACTGGACATCCATATTCCGTCCCCACCCCCAGCCAAGGAAACCATGGTGAAAAACTTCTCAAAAGCAAACTTCACACTTCTCAAAACTGAGGGGAAATCTTTCAAAGACCCCGGGCCAGTGGAAACTATGGCCCAAAACGCAGAATCCTTTACAAAAGCATTCTCTGGACACCTACAGGAATGCATGGAGCATGCTATCCCAAATCAAACCAAGACTCACTCCTCTAAAGGCAGGAGACCTGTCTGGTGGATCCCAGCCATAAATAAGCTATATAACAGAAGTAGGAAGCTACTACATGATAAATCAAAATCCCAAAAAGGGAAGGCGTCTCTGATCAGTACTAGCAAGAAACTACGATCCCCTCACAAAATCATCTAAGGCAAGCTTCGAAAGAAAACATTGCACAAGACACTAAGGATAATCACAAGGCCTTCTTTAGTTATGTCAAGAACCTGGGAGACAACTCCCAGATATGCTCTGAGTTAGTGCAAAATGACAAAAAATACACTGAACCCACAGACATTGCCAACATCCTGGCAGAAAGGTTCAGTGCAAACTTCTCCCCCCCTTCCCCTCCAAAAGAGCAAATGTCTATCCCAACAGAATGTAGCCTACCTGTGATCACAGATGCACAGGTGAGAGCTGCCCTCTCCAAAGCAAAAAACACAGCATCAATGGGACCAGACGGTGTCCCGGGCTGCATCTTACATGAGCTCCAAGAAGAGCTAAACCCTCACTTAAAGACACTGTTCAATCTCAGCCTTACTACAGGATATGTACCCAAGGAATGGCGTACAGCAACAGTGGTCCCGCTCCACAAAGGTGGTGCCACAACAGACTCCAGAAACTATCGCCCTATAAGCCTGACCAGCCTGGTCTGCAAGGCTATGGAGTGTATCATCATGAAAATCATAAACAAGGACATTGGGAACCTTCAGACACTCGATCCTACCCAATTCGGCTTTGTTAAGGGCAGATCTTGCCTCTTGAACCTGGTCGACTTCTTTGAAACAGTTACCAAAGCCGTAGATGAAGGGAAGGTAGTCCACACTGCCTACCTAGACCTCGCAAAAGCCTTCGACATAATACCCCACTCGGGCATCATAAATAAGCTCACCAGCTTAAATATCAACCCCTATGTCACAAGATGGGTTGCAAACTGGCTCAGGGATAGAACGCACATGGTCAGAATTGCAGGTGCCATGTCAGACTCTAAACCAGTTACAAGTGGCGTCCCACAAGACTCAGTCCTGGGACCCCTCTTGTTCAGTTTATATTTCTCCGAGGTACAGGCTAACATGGGTGAACTATGGTTGACAAAGTTCACAGACGACTGCAAACTGGGCATCATAATCGACTCTCCAGCTGACACGAGCATCCTCCAAAAGGGTCTCACAGAGACAGATAATTGGTGCCAGAGCCATGGCCTAAAGCTAAATGCCAAAAAGTGCATTGTCATCCCCTTTGGGAAAAACAAAGTGCCCACAAATTACCACATAGGTGGTAATCCATTAAGTACGGAAGAAGTAATTAGGAACTTGGGGACCCAAGTAGATAGTAATCTCTCCTTTGACAAGCACGTTGCCAAAGTAGTTAGAAAGACCTTCTATAAAGCCCACCTTATCATGAAAGGGTTCACATCTATATCAAGAGGGGTCATTGTGCCCCTCTACTCATCACTTATCAGGCCCATAATTGAATACAATGCCCCATTTGGGATGTACCTTACCCAACACCTGCAGCAACTGGAAAGACCCCAAACGTACCTCACCAAGAGGATCAAGGGACTCAAACAGATGCCCTATGCACTTCGGCTAAAGAAACTCCAGCTCTACTCAGTTGTGTACCGACTACTCAGAGGTGATCTGTGTCTGACGTATAAAGCCATGTCCAACCCAGAATTAATGGGCATGCTCCACCTCAAGAAATCCAAATCCCTTACAGCTACACGCTCCAGGGACTTGAAACTTAGCACAGAAATAAATAGGACATGCTGGAGGGATAGATTCATATCCCAGAGGCTCCCCTCACTCTGGAACAAAATCCCAATCCATGTTAGGCAGAGCCCCTCACTGACCCTATTCAAGATAAATCTTGACGAGTGGATGGGGGAGTGTAAGTTTACCCCTGGGATCTCCTCTGTGTCCTTGCTAGACAGAAGTACAGTAAACTAACCTTAATATGGCTGCCTTCTGTGACCTACTATACAGAGGCACAGTCAACTAATCTAAAAGGGTGGCGAAAGCCAAACCCACTCTGGCTAGGCTTATAAGTGCCCTAGGGCAGATAGCCTAGTATCAACCTATGAACCTATAAACACAGGGATCAGTCCTGGGACCTCAATTGTTTGAAATCTATTTCTTAGAAGTGCAAGCTAGAACTAAAGGTCTGTGGCTGACAAAGTTTGCTGATGACTGCAAATTGGGAGTGGTCATAGAATCTCCAAATGATGTCAACATCCTACAAGAGGGTCTTACACAAACAAATGACTGGTGCCTAAGTCATGGCCTTAAACTCAATGCAAAATAAAATTATTGTCATCCCTTTTGGTAAGATGTTCCTGTTAAATACCACATCAATAACAACACCCTAACTATGCACTCAGTGGTGAGGCACCTGGACACACAGGTTGACAGAAACCTTATCTTTGATCAGCATGTCTCCACAATGGTAAGAAGGGCATTCTATATTGCTCATCTCATAAGTAAGGGCATTGCTTCCAGAAAAAAAAGAAGTTATAGGTTCATAGGTAGGTACTAGGCTATCGGCCCTGGGGCTTATACAAGCCCAGCCAAAAAGGTACCCTGGCTTTTGCCACCCAAGAAAATTATTTTCCTGTGCCACTGTTGAGCATCGCCACAGAGGTGATCCCCGGGGAGAATTTCCTATTTCCCATCCAATCATCAAGATTTTTCTTGAAGAGTGCTAATGAGGAGCTTTGTTTGATATAGATAGGTAGTTTATTCCAGAGTATGGAAAGTCTCTGGGACAGGAATCTATCCATCTAGCATGTTCCGTTTATTGTGGTGACAAGGTTTAGGTACCTTGAGCGTGTAGCTCGGAGGGATTGGGATTTCTTTAAGTGGAGCATGTCCAACAGTTCTAGGATTGACATAGCTTTGTATGTTAGGCAGAGATCATCTCTGAGTAGGCGATATGCGATGGAGTAAAGCTGGAGTTTTTTGAGACGGTCTGCATAGGGCATCTGTTTGAGGCCAGTAATCCTCTTTGTGAGGTATTTCTGTGACCTTTCCAGTTGTTGTAGATGTCTTGTGAGATACATACCAAAAGGGGCGTTGCACTCTATAATGGGTCTAATGAGTGATGAGTAGAGGGGAACAATGACCTCCAATGAGAAACATTTGTGATGAGGTGTGCCACGTAGAAGGATTTCCTGACTACTGTGGTGATGTGATTATCAAAGGAGAGACTACTGTCCACCTGTGTCCCAAGGTCTCTTATCACACTTTCAGTGTTAAGTATACTACCGCCTATGTTGTAGTTCATGGGTACAGAGTTTTTACCAAAGGGGATGACAATGCACTTTTTGGCATTGAACTTGAGGCCATGGCTTTGACACCAGGCATCAGTCTCAGTGAGGCCTTTTTGTAGGATGTCCACATCATTAGGAGTTTTGATTATGGCTCCTAGTTTACAGTCATCTGTGAACTTCATTAGCCAAAGACCTTCTGTGTTAGCCTGTACTTTAGAGAAGTAGATACCAAACAGGAGAGGCCCCAGGACTGAACCCTGTGGTACTCCACTTCTCACTGGTCTGAGGTCGGATTTGGAGTCTGCTACTTTCACAGTGTGGGTTCTGTCAGTTTGTCAGTTGGCAACCCATCCTGTGACATAGGGATTTATACCAAGTTTAGTGAGTTTATCTATAACTCCAGAGTGGGGGATGGTGTTGAAAGCCTTGGCAAGATCTAGATAGGCTGTGTGAACCACCTTACCCTTGTCAACGGCTTTGGTGACTGCTTCAAAGAAGTCTATCAGGTTTAGGAGACATGATCTGCCTTTTACAAACCCAAACTGGGTGGGGTCCAGAGTTTGGAGATTACCAATGCCTTTGTTTATAAGTTCCATGATAATACATTCCATAGCCTTGCAGACCAGGCCTGTCAGGCTAATGGTGTGGTAGTTCCCAGGGTCCATGGTGGCTCCCTCCTTGTGAAGTGGGATAACCATCGATGTGCGCAATTCAGCAGGCACAAAGCCTGATGTGAGGCTATGATTGAACATGGTACTTAGGTGGGGTGCCAGTTCGTTCTGTAGTTCGTGTAGAACTCAGCCTGGGATGTTGTCTGGTCCAATGGATGCTGTGTTCTTGGCTTTGGAGAGTGTGGTTTTTACCTGTGCAGCCGTGATTACAGGAACTTTGCATTCTTCCGGTATAGAGATGGTCTCTTTAGGGGATGAGAGGGGGGTAAAGTTAGCACTGAACCTATCTGCCAGGATGTTGGCAACATCAGTTGGGTCTGTATATTTAGTGCCATTGTGCTGTAACTCAGAGCAGATCTGAGAGTTGCCATTGAGATTCTTGATATAGCTATAGAATGGTTTGTGGTTGTCTTTAGAATCAGTGGTGATTTTGTTTTCGTAACTAGCTTTGGAAGTTTTTATCAGGGATCGCAGCTTCTTACTGAGGCTGACCAGGGAGATCCTCCACTCATGGGATTTTACTCTATTTTGCAACAGTTTCTTCCTTCTGTTGTACAGTTTGTTTATGGCAGGGGACCACCAGATTGGCTTCCTTTTTTTGGAGGATAGCATCTTGGTTCTGTTTGGGATAGCACAATCAATGCACTCATGTAAGTGCTTATAAAGTGCAATTGTGTAGGATTCAGTAGTCATAACTGTATCGTCCATCTGCATGGGTGTCATGAAGTTCACCACTTTTGTCTTAAGAAGCATGAAGTTGGCTTTGGAGAAACTTTTTACCATGGTATCCTTAATGGGGGGTGGGGGCAGGATGCGGATATTGGGTAATTAGCTTATGGTTAGATCGGACCAATGAGACGTTGACTTCAGGTGTGGAACACCGGTCACTCATGTTGGTAATGACTAGATCTAGGATATTGTTGCCCCTAGTGGGGGTGTGGATAAGTTGATCCATGGCATTGGAGTTTATGAATTCCAGAAAGCGTTGAGCGAAAGAGTTGCTACATGAGTAGTTTTCCCAATTAATGGTGGGGTAGTTGAAATCACCCATTATTAGGGTGTTTGGTTGAACCCTAATATTTTCCAGTACATCAAGAAAAAAGGATTGGGAATCCTGGGGCATGATGGGTGATCTGTAGCAAACTACAATTTGGATTGCAGTTATGCAGAGAGTTAGTTGCACTTGGATAACCTCAGCTACATTATGCTGAGCAACTAGCCCGGAGGTGTGGATATCCTTAATGAATATGGACACACCTCTGCCCTTAAAGTTCCGGTCCAGGTTACATGGCCAAAAAGTGTGGTATGAGTTATAGCCTGGTAGTGCAGGGGTGCTCTCTGGAGCCTTGAACCAGGTCTCAGTCACTGCACAGATATCGATGTTCTCCATTTTAAGGAGTGCCTCGAGTGAGTGCATTTTGAGATTTAGACTTCTAGCATTGAGTAGCATCACCCTCAGTTTTTGCTTGTCTGTTCCTGTTACAGTGGTGAATTTGTCATTTGAACCTTGCCTAAAAAAGGCACTATAGGAGTGGCAAGAACCTTAGCCAGTATCCGGAATCCTAGGGGTGACAGGTGCAGGCCATCTCTGGCAAAGCTTCGTGGTCTGTCGACCATGTCATCCCAGGCAGACATATACTGGATCCCTTTAGAATGGTACCAGAAGCTTAGACAATTGTTGAAGTCAATCATTTTGTCCTTGTACTGCAGCATCATTCTGGGTGATGGCAGAATGCTACTCAGGGCTGGGGTCATACCTGCCTGGTCTACAAGATCGGAGAGCTCTTCCATGTCTCTTTTCATACAGTCTAGGGAGGTATATCTCTGGTCATTCACACCAACATGGACAATGACAGAGTCATATTTGTACTTGTTGTGGAGTGAGTTGAGTGCATGGGTTATGTGGCGGATCCTGGCACCCGACAGGCAGCTGACAGTAACCTTCTCCTTGTTTAGCCTGTTGAGTGGGACATCAGTGTGCCTGACTGTAGAGTCACCTATGACTAGTGTGTTGGGTATGTTGTTTTGCCTTATTGGCTGTGGTTGAGTGGCACACTGAGTCTGTGAGCTATGTGTCATTTGGTTTATAAAAATAATAATAAAAAGAAAGACGTTGCACCCACCAGGGCAGATTCAATAAAAGAACTTCCAAAAACACCACAAAGTCCAGCAGTTGTATCACCAAAGGTAAATTCACCACAGGATTTTATTGAACAGGCAGACAGGTACAGACTAAGCACAATAAAATGCTTTCGCCAAACAGTTCGGCTTCATCAGAGTCATAACACAGAACCAACATACACTTGAATTTAAATACCATATTCACAGCTACAATTGGATGAAACAAATACCTCCCCCCACATTAATTAAGACCAATAAAATTTATTCACAAGTAAATATTACTAAAAACTACTTTTTACAAGTTTACTATTACATTTAAATACATAAATATGTTATTGTTTTTAAAAAATTTTTCTCTTAAAAACACCTCATTCAAAAAATAATTGATAGTTATTGTTGAATCTAAATTATATAAATACAATAACAACTAAATAAACTAATGAAACTCATATTGATTCACATTTAGCCCCCCTAAAAATATAATTTCTATTTACCTTTTAAATCTGTTGAGATCTAAGTTTTAAAATAGGTTTTATAGAAATGTGGTCATTTAAACCTGGGGGTCTACAGGCGTCTAATCTAATTTGCCATTCTGTCTCTAAAGCCCCCACCCTATTGACCACATCTCCACCTTCCCCACAATCAATCACACGGCCTATGACAAAAAACAAAATTTTTTTAAAATCTATACATTGTGTACTATGCAAGTAAAGTGCATTGTGCAAATCCTTCTTTTTAATTGACCTTAAGTGTTCAGAAATCCTATCCCGAAGCCTCCTAATAGTTTTGCCTACATAGAAGGCATCACAAGAGGAACACGAGGCCAAATATACCAGATTTTTGGTACAACAATTACACTGTCCAGGGCATTTTATGGTGTATTTGTACCCTTCTACACAAACATATGAACCTTCGTTCACATACCTACACCACCTACAAAATCCACACTTTTTCATACTCGACCTGTAATTCTTTGTATTTTTCTTTTCTAAAATTCCTTTCAGATTCTCCCCTCTACTATACACAATATTAGGTCCATTACCCCAAATCTTTTTGACCTCATCACTAAAGGAGAGGTTCCATGCTCCCTTCATTATTTCAATAATTTCAGGTGCCATACAGTTGTATTTTACCACTAGACGTACACCTTCTGCCAATTCAGCCTTCATGACTTCCTCCTCATCTCTTATAGTCAATCCACCCAGTAAAATCGGAGCATATTTGCCTCCTCTTTCTCTGAGTACATCTCTTTTTACACTAAGTAAAAGCTTCAAAGGGTATCCACGATCTAGAAACATTCCAACAAGTTTGAACATTTCATCCTTAAAAACTACCTCCTGACTAACCAGTCTAGAGGTTTTGACCATTTGGGCCTTAATTAAACCCTTACGTTGATGAAATGGGTGACAACTGTTGAAATGTAAAAGAGAGTTGGAATAGTTTTCCTTCCTATAGATATTACTTGTGAAACCCCCCTCACCTTTACAGATCAACACATCCAGATAATTAATACATTCCTTTTTCCAATTAAATGTGAATTTCAAAAAGTTTGTTGTTCTCCCCAAATAATCAACAAATTCACTTGCTGAGTCCTGTGGTTGGCTGTGGTTGAGTGGCACACTGAGTCTGTGAGCTATGTGTCATTTGGGTTGTGCTGAGGGATGGAGGTTGCTTGCGTTTCTGCTTTGAAGGTCTCTGTTCCTTAGATTATTATTGAGAGCCTCCGCAAATGTTTTTGTGTTACTATGGTTGGATTTTGGTAATGTAGATTTAGTGAGACAATGTGATGAGTGTGGTGTGGTGCAAGTGTTTACCTTCTCCTCTTGACTGTCAAGTTCAGTCTTGATTGGAGAGAGCTTTACCTCCAGTTTGGCTAGATAAGTGCATCTCTCACAGGTTGCCGTGTTGGGTGGTAGGAGGAGAGGGTTGTCTGTGTACATGAGACAATTTCTACATTGCATCAAGATGCCCAGATTCATCAGATAGACAGGAGAGAACACTGGGAGCTGACCCTTGGACATGCCTAAATAAAAAACTATTTTCCTCTAGATAAGTGAGAAAAGTGAGTACAAGAGCTGTTTTTCTCTATGCAGGTGAGGAAAGTAAGTACCAAAACTGTTTTCCTCTAGGTAATGAGGAAGGTTGAGTGCTGTAGTAATTAGTAGGTTATTTAGTGCATACAAGTTCTGAACAAGTGCTGATCACGAATGAGCAAATTCAAGTGCTAAAACTTAGAATCTGTATCTGGACTAAACTAGTTACAGGAAAGGGGAGAAACAAGTGCAAATGCAAGCTTTTAAATCATAAAGTTGAGAGAGATGGAAAAACTGCTCAAACGGCCAGTAACTACAATTTCTGGGCCAGAACCACTCCTTATGTGGTAGATAGGTTACCTAGTGCTTACCACTCCCACTGATAAGCTAGAAGGCTCCTTTCCAACACAGAAAGCTTGGTGGGGGGGGCTCAGAAGCTTACATAAAATCCCTGATACAGCAAATCTGAATCTGGACTACACTAGTTACAGGAAAGGGATATATATATATATATATATATATATATATATATATATATATATATATATATTTACATATACAGAAAAAGCTACCACACGAGTATATAGCAATGGTAGACCAGACAGTTTAAAAAATGCAATTAAATTAGAAATGACTAAAAACAATTGCAGAAGGAGTCTATTAGGTAGAATGAGGGAAAGAGATGGGACTGGGGGGAGTGTCCCATATCAGATCTACAGTAGGGGCGGGCAACTGCAAAAGCCTCCAAATTTAAACAAGACAGGAATAGGGAGGGTAGGTATAGGAAAACCAACACCTTCAGCAGAGATCTGAAAAACTATACAGTGAAGCAAAAATAACAGTGCACAACTCTGAAGTTAGCCAGCAATGATATAAAATTAGTCAAACAACAATTACCAGTACAAAACTCTGAAGTGCCAGAAAAATATACTCAGCTCTGTATATCTCCAGATAGTTTGAAGAGCCCTCTGTCAGGACACAGGAAGGCTCCAGCAATGATATGCAGGCTGTTCCTACGAGGGTCTAATTTTATGCAAGTAATCCTTGAGATAGCCTCCATGTACTCTTCCCTCATCAGGCCAGTAATTGAGTACAGTGCCCCTTTTGGTATGTGCCTTTCCAAGCACCTGCAGCAATTGGAGAGACCACAAAGGTTTCTCACAAGGAAAATTCAAGGTCTTCAGCATCTGTTCTTTGAGGATCATCTGAAATCACTCTCACTTTATTCTGCTTCATACAGACTACTTAGCGGAGATCTTTGCCTTGCATATAAGGCAATCTTTGACACTGTTTTACTGAAAATGCAGATTATCCATAAGTCAAATGGTATACAGGTTACTCATTCTAATGGCCTTAAACTGGTATGTGACATTAACAGAACCTGCTGGAGGGGCAGATTTGTCTGCCAGAGGTTATCACACCTTTAGAACAGACTCCTGCTTCATGTCAAGCAGAGTAACTCACTGGCCCTCTTGAAATGCAATCTGGACAGTTGGATGGGTAACCATAAATTCACTGCCTGGATTTCACATATTTCCCTCTTGGACAGGAGTGATAGGTGCTGATCTTGAAAATAAGGGTAAAACTTGGCTAGGCTTGTAAGGACCCTAGGGTCATTAGCCTAATAACCTTCTATGATCCTATGATTTGTTTAGTAATGCTCCTGTTTAGAGCAATATTTTGTCCTATATTATTTGAATGCACAACAGTAGGCCCAGTTTTAACTAAAGACAAATCTTCTGGTTATGTACCTACCAACAAGTATCTACATATCTCCTCCTGTTTTACTCCATTAGCAGTAATTCTGTAAAGTTGAAGATAATGAGGATTTTCATTTTCATTGTAAAATAATAGTTGCTGGACAAGCCTGGAATTTCATATAGCAACATATAGCTTTGACTCCTTGTGGACAGATGTGGAAGTGTTAGGCAGCAACGTGCTCATTATACCTTTTATTGTATAGAATAAGATAAGCCATTTGACGTATCACAAGTGTTTGCAAATCTAGACTGGGATTACATTTATTCTAGGTGTACAACTACTTAGCTGTGATTGATAAGAATTTTTCACCTGACTGGAGATCCCCTGTAGAGGGAAAGGCCAAAGAATATGTGTAGTGGTGGCATTTTCGGAGTAGTAAATTAGTTCAACTGTCTGCAAACTATATGTATCAATATATATATATATATATATATCTATGGGTCTATATTATAACATCGAACTTCGTAAACATCGAATGTTATAATATGGAACCCTAAACGCCGAAATCTGAAAACATCGAACAGTCAGAGTAGATAATTTTTTCCCAGGGAAAAATATTGCTATTCCAAGAAACATACAACACAAACATACACAAAAAACAACAATCCACACACATACACTTAACATCCTACACCTAAACCTCAACTAAACTTTACATACACTACTAGCTATCCACTTACCTTAACCCAACCCTAACCCTAAGGTATGTCACTATCGCACACTCACCTCACCTGCGCCCTAACCCTAACTCACGTAACCCGCCCCCTAACCTACACACAACTGCACACTTACCTGACCCGCACCCTAAATCTAACTCACCTAACCCACCCCCTAACCCTAACCTACACACAATCGTACACTTTCCTGAACCCGACCCATAACGTTCCAACATATCGAACGCTGAAAACAGCGAAGCCACAGCAATGGCCCACCGAATTCTTTCCCTGGGAAAGAATTCAGTGTCCTGCACCTTTGCTGTTTTCAGCATTCGACATTACGGGT